>NW_019154146.1:14709-98126 GCF_002288905.1 Enhydra lutris kenyoni | reverse complement strand
GAAGGAAGGAAGGAAGGAAGGAAGGAAGGAAGGAAGGAAGGAAGGAAGGAAAAAGAAAAAAAGAAAGAAAGAGAAAGAGGGAAGGAGGGAGAGAGGGAGAAAGGAAGGAAGGGGGGGAGGGAGGAAAGAGAAGGAGAAAGAAAGAAAGAAAGAAAGACAGACAGACGGGCAGACCAGATTTGGAAACATACACGTAAGTATGATATGTTGTACATCATTTTTATTTAAAGCAATGTATTTGTTTCATTTTCCTTGAGACTTCATCTTTTAGATTTTCCTGTTATTTTTCTTTTTTCTGTTATTGATTTCTAGTTTGAGTCTACTATGGTTGGAGAACACATATGACTTCTCAAATCAATAATCTAAGCTCTCATTTCGAGAACCTAGAAAAACACAAAGCAAACAAAAAGAAAATAATAATAAAGAGCAGAAATCAATGAAATTTAAAATACTAGAAAAAAAATTAAGACAGAAACTTATTCTTTGAAAAGATCAATAACATTGCCAAACCTTTAGCCAAACAGAGACAGAGAGGTAGAGAGAGAAGACACAAATTACCAATATCAGGTATGAAACAGGAAATGTCACTAGACATCAGACATCACATGGATCAAAAGGGAACACTATAGATAACTCTACACATAAATTTGGTCATTTAGATGAAATAGACCAAATCTTGAAAAAATACAACCTCCCAAAACTCTCATTCAATATGAAATCAATCATCTGAATAGCCCTATAACTCTTTATTTTAGATTTTTTTATTATTATGTTCCGTTAGCCAACATATAGTACATCATTAATTTTTGTTGCGGTGTTCAATAATTCATTAGTTGTGTAATGATTAGCCCTATAACTCTTAACATTGAGTTCATAATTTAAAAACTCCCCAAAGAAATCCCCAGACCCAGATGGTTTCACTGGATAATTCTACCAAATGTTTAAAGAAGAGTTAACACCAATTCTGTACAATATCTTTCAGAAAATAGAAGAGGAGGGAACACTTCTCAATTAATTTTGTGATTCTAGTATTTTTCTTATTCAAAAGCAGATAAAGACAGTACCAAAGAAATGAAATTCATAGACATATATCCCTCATATATATAGGTGCAAAAATGTTAATAAAATAGTACCAAAGAGAGTTCAGAAACACATGAAAAGAATTATGCACCCTGACCATGTGAGGTTTATTCTAGAAATGTAAGGCTAGTTCAATATTCAAAAATTAATAATCTTTTTTTTTAAGATTTTGTTTATTTATTTGACAGACAGAGATCACAAGTAGGCAGAGAGGCAGGCAGAGAGAAAGGGGGAAGCAGGTTTCCCGCTGAGCAGGGACCCTCCGATGTGGGGCTTGATCCCAGGACCCTGAGATCATGACCTGAGCTGAAGGCAGAGGCTTTAACCCACTGAGCCACTCAGGCGCCCCCCAAATTAATAATTTTTAAATATAATTTAAATTACATCAATTATATCAAACCATACATTTTTAATTTAAAATAATTCAAATTATTCAAAATAACAGGTTCAGAAAAAAAGTCATATGATCATGTTGATGTGGGAAGAGCATTTGACAAAAATCTAACATCCATTCATGATTAAAAAGTCTCAGAAAAATGAGAATAGAGGGGACCTTCCTCAATGTCAAAGAACATCTACAAAAAACCTCCAGCTAACATTATGCTGCATGGTGAAAGACTAAATGCTTTCCCTCTGAGACTGGAAATAAGGCAAGAATGTTTGTTCTCAGTGCTCTGACTCTACATAGTGCTAGGAGTTCTAGCCAGTACAATAGAGCCAGAAAAGGAAATAAAAGGTATACAGGTGGAAAAGGAAGAACAAAAACTGTACTTACAGACAACATGACTGTTTATATAGAACGTTCTAAGGAACCTGTAAAAACCTAAAACTATATGGGAGTTCAGCGAGATTGCAGGACAGAAGACGAATATACAGAAACCAGTAACGCTCTATACACCAGACACGACTACACAGACACCAAGAGTAACAATACAGTACCATTTGCAATCACTTAAAAAAATTAAACATTAGGTGTATGATTCTATTTATATGATATTCTGGAAAAGGCGAAATTAAAGGAATAGAAAATAGATTCATGGTTGCCAAGGGCTGGGAGTTGGGGGAGAGATGACAGGGGATTTCTGTGAGGAGAAGCAACCCTTCTGTGTCTCCATTGTGCTGGTGGTTGTTACCACATGTATGCGTTTGTCAAAACCCGTACAAGTGCATCCAAAAGAGTTAATTACTTGTATGTAAATATTTTAAAGTGAGTAAAAATAATAGGCACGAGGAATTTCAAGGAGGGAAACGGCTTGGCCAGATTTGCATGTAAGAAAGTTCACACCTGTTGCCCTGTGGGGAGCAGAAGGGGTGAGGCAAAGACGTGAAGGCCAGCAGATTGGCCAGGAGATACCTGGAGTCATCCGGGTTCAAGACCAGCAGGGTCTTCACTAAGACTAAAGTAGCAAAGGAGTCAGGGAGGAGAACATGGTTTTAGTAACTCCTTGGACTATTTTAGGACTGGGAATACAAAGATGGATTCCAAGAAAGCAAATTTTTTTTAAATAGGGGTGTGTGCGCATGTGTGTGTGCGTGTGTGTATGAGAACCAGTATGCACAATGGTAACTTACACATGCGGTAAAACTGCCGCAACCACCGGGCGCCGGGGGGCCAACTCGGCTCCGGCCCAGTTCATGATTCAGGGTCGTCAGACCGAGACCTGGAGGCTCTGTGCTGCGTGTGGATTCTTTCCTGTACTCCTCCCTCCCCTGGCTTATGCTCTCCTCTCCCCTCTCTCTTTTTCTCAAATAAATAAATAAATGAAATCTTAAAAAAAAAAAAAAAACCCAGAAAAGCCATATGCTTGGGAAAACTGATTTCATGAGATACTGAAGGATAAGGACCCATGACTAGGGTTTTTAACATTTTAGGTCAAGTACAAGGTTATGAAGCACCAATTAAAGATAAAGTTTTAAAAAGAAATAAATAAATAAAAATAAAGTTTTGGGGTCTAAAAACAGTGACTGTATCATACTGGATCATTTACTCCATTTTGCACATATGGAATTTTAACTGCTCACCAGAGGCAGAAGGTGAGAGGAGCTGTTCTCAAATCTCAAGGCTGTAGTCAGCAAAGTAACCCCAAGGGACCTTAGGGAGTGGCCAGGGGCTGGAGGCCAGCTCAGAGAAAGCCAACAGGGGCAGCCGCTGGCTGGAGGGGGGACACTGCTTTGGAAGGGTTCTGATCAGAGTACTGTCCCCTCGCCCTCTGCCGCAGCTGCTGCCCCCCCGAGCTCAGAAACAGATGCTTAGTTTGGAGATCAAGCTTCCGCTGGGATGGGAGGAGGTGCTGGCTCCGGGCTCCTCCAACTTTCCACCACCAAGAATTCTTTTTATCTTTTCCACCCCACCCCAGCCGAGCCACACTGTGTTGGGTCAGGTTTTCCTACAGGACTGGATTTAGTAACAATGAATTCTTCAAGAATCAAAGACATTTATAGTCGCCAGCCAAAGCTTTATCCAAGAAACCGGTAAGTGGGTGTGATTAACTAGTTCAACACTATTTAGTAAGCAGTAATGGTGGACATGGATCTAGAGCCAGAGTGCAGAGCCACCGGTGACGTCCTTGTCCCCGGGCTAATGGCGGACGACACGTGCAGAGTCACTGGCTCAGAGCACCCCTAACCTGCACAGGACGAGAGAGGAAAGGGTGTTAGGAGGTGGGGGTGGGGAGGGGAGGGGCCAGAGGTGGCTGCCCCAAGCCACACCTTGAAGGACTGGAAGGGTAAGGGAGAGGTTCCCTGCAGGTGGGGGTTGGGGGGCCGTAGTCCCCTGTGGAGCGCAGGAACACCATCAAGGCCCTAGTCAGGATGGCTGTGATTCCCCGAGGATGCCCTACTACGTGTCAGGCTCCGGTCCCAGCACTCCCACACAGTTGCTCCTCTAGTCCTCACTCTGAGGACGTCCTCGGAGATGTGGGGATATCAACCCAGTTCGCGGGCAAGGCAACCGCAGCTTCCCCATGTCCAACACTTTGCCCAAGGCCACAGAGCTGGGAAGTGAGGCCTTCCCGTTGGGAAGCCACTGGACTCCAGAGCCTACAACCAGCAGTGCTGCAGGTGTCTTTGACCAACAATCAGTGTGGTGCTGCCCGAGAAGTGAGTGTGAGAGACAGCGCCACAGTGTGCGCTCGGCTGTGCTCCCTCCGGCAAGTGTGTGAGGGGCAGACCACATGCCAACCTGAGGAGAGGAGCCCAGGGGGCTTGGCTCCCCCACTGCTCTCTATATACGTGAAGGGTCTCCCTGGTCCTTGGGCCCTATTTCGTGAACGTGCCCCCTTTCTGTTAGATCTTACACAATATTGCCTAGAACGCACTCCAACCTGATCGCTTACGAACACCCTGGAGCTCACGGGACACCATGTCATGGTGTCCCGTGAGCTCCTCTTGCCATGCAGGTGTGCCCAGGCTGTTGAGTGAGCCCAGCTCAGACTCTCCGGATGGAAATTTGCGTAAGTCGGCTTCCAATCTGTGATTTTTCTTAGCGTCCTCCTGAGTTGGACCTCCTGCCTTGTGCATTTGTCACAGCTCGAGTGTGGTAGAGAAAGGGAGGGTGGGCGTGGCTCAGCTGAGGTCACTGGCCACACACATTTGCATGGACTGTTCTCCCTATAAACGCTTATTTCGACTGTAGTCAGGAAGGAAATTGGGATAACAATTCTTTGGGATGGAATCTGCTCCGAAAGGTGAGATACTTAGTTTCTGCCCGTACACTGAGGTGTCATGGGCCACCTGTGGTGCCCTCTTAAGGCCAGCTGAAGGTGTCTGTGACAGCGGATGGTCACCCTCAGTGTCACCCTGCGAGGTACATTCACAAGTTGATGGGACCCATGACATTCCATGTAGTTCCCAGCCATAGAGGCAGGAGGACAGCCCTAAGACGTATAGACAGCTTTAGTCGTAGGAAAACAAAGGAGAAACAAAATGCCTCAGGAATGACAGTTGGGATTCAACTGCGATTCATGACGGTACAAACATATAATATAAATAGGTTTCAGTGGCTTTCCATGGACTGTGGTGACGGCCTCATGGCACACTCCTAGGGACGCTCAGGATAGCCGGGCTATTTTGAGGCCGGGCTCTGGGAGGACACCCTCTCGTGCCCACGAATCATTGCCTTGGCACTGCCCTCAGAGAGAAGCACCGGCCTGTGCAGCCCACGGTCTGACCCAGGGCGGCCTCTCCCAAGTCCTTTCCTTTTAGGGCCATCAGGGACCCCAGTCCCCGCCTGCTGGCAGGAAGCAGGTGTGGCTGCTGGAGTGTGCGGGGTCCTCACCACAAATAGCTTGACCCTGAAGTTTCTAAAAGGGAGTCTGGACCACCTGAGCCTCCCAGAAGAGGTACCAGTCACACCGACCCTGTTGCCGTTTGTGCCCAGGCAGAGCCATGTACAGAAGCTGGAACGTGGAGGGCATTTTGTGACACATTTCAGCTGGCAGGTTAAATGTGTCCCACAGCTGTCACTGTGGCGGCACTCTCCCAAAAATAGTCCCAGCACACGGACAATGCAAGTAATGGCAGAGATGAGAGGAGACCAACAGGGCATTCTGAGCACTACCCCTCAGGAATAGAACATGCAATAAAGGTGTTAACCAAAAAGCCCAGGAAAGCGTGGAACAGAGAGCTGAATTGTAAGGGGACTCGGCAGAGCGGGCGAGTGGACCGGATGGGCTGCACAGTCCACTATCTGAGAAAGCAAGTGGCGTGCGTGTTACTGACACAGAGCAGGGTAACGGGATCGAGTAGAAACCGTGTTTAAGATCAAAAAGCAAAGAACCTTGGGAGGAAAGGCACTGCCGGGAAGCAGCCGCGGAGACCTTGTGAAGGGCTTCCACGTAGCCCAGCACACCGGCGGCCAGGAGCGGCTCCTGCAGAGGCCGGGGCCCCCCAGGTCCCCCCCCCACCCCCACCGTGGGAAGGGGCATCCGCCCTGCCTGCGGGGAAGCCCGCTGATGTGGAGCCTATGATCTGAAGAAGGGGCGAGGGCGGTCTTACAGTGGCACCCAGGGAAGAGCCAGCAGTACTCGAGGTGGGTCTCGTATCACAAGAAGACATCCACGCGGTTCACAAAAGCACCTGTCACAATAAAGGACATGAGATGATGACTACCTCAGTAAGTCACACGGCAGGAAGAGGCGGTTTTCCACACGTCTGCTCGCTGCTGGCTCCTTCGGAAAGCCGGGGACCGTCAGCAGCTGGAGAGAACGGGTCTTGGGGTCCGGTCTGAAGAACAAACACACGTGCTCCTCTTCTTTCTGTGACGTCCCTTTGCTCCCAGCTTTAGCGTCTTCCTTCCCCGGCTGAACAGGTCGGGAGAGATCAGAGCCCAGACCCTGCGAAGAGGTCAGGGTCTCCTGAGCAGTGCTGGAAACTTGTCAATCCATTTCTGGCAAAATTGCCTGGAAAAGCGACGAGTGGCCCAGGTGCACTGGTGCCTTTCTTTAACTGACAGAAACAAATCTAATTTACTCAAATCAGCAATATTAACACTCATACAAACGTCTCTTGCTCTTAGTGGAAAACGGAACTGAATCTGGTCAAGCTTCTAAATCTACAGGTTTACAAGGAAAGACGTTTATAGAAACTACAGAAACGCAGTCAGTAATGTCCACAAAGCAGGGAAGTCTGAGGCACAAACCACCCGCCCTCTTGGACCATTTCACGTCAGGTGAATGAGAGAGAGAGAGAGAGAGAGAGAGAGGGATTTCGCTCCTGACTTGAATGAACTGTAAATAAACATTTATAAAGGGAGTCTGGGTGGCTCGGTGGGTTAAGCCCCTGCCTTCGGCTCAGGTCATGATCTCAGGGTCCTGGGATTGAGCCCTGCATCGGGCTCTCTGCTCAGCGGGGATCCTGCTTCCTCCTCTCTCTCTGCCTGCTGCTCTGCCTACTTGTGATCTCTGTCTTAAAAAAATCTTAAAATCTTAAAAAAAAAAATCTTAAAACCAGACATTTATGAGATAATTGAGGAAACTTGAACATTGGATTGGATATTTGATTGAAGAATCACAGTTAATTTAAAAAAAGATATGATTGTGATACTGTGTTTATATTTTAATATATGGTCATTATCTTATCTAAGGCTGAAATATTTACGATAAAGTTTTATAGAATTTCTGAGAGTTGCTTCAAAATAATCTAGGGGGTGGGAAGGATGACATAAGCCTGAGCACGAGGAGGTATTGCAGTGGGTGAGGGACACCTAGCGTTTCACCGTACTGGTCTCTCAGCTCCTTGTGTGCATGTGAAATGTCCCATCGTCAAAGTCCTGGATGAATGGATGCAGCCATGGAGGGATTCAAGGAAAACAGAGCTTGTGCTTTGTAATAAACCAAAGCGTACAGTCACTTCAGATGATAAACAAAGATAAGACCTTGCCCTCTAGGAAATTCCTTCATTTAGGACAGAGCCCCACGCCCACAGGGATGGCAAGTGTCAGAGTGAGAGGGGCTGAGGCATCAGGAGGACCCAGCCCCACACTGGCTGTAAATTTGGAGCCACTGAACAGCTACTTAGGTTTTCTGTACTTAAAATTCCAAAATTATTTTTCTTATAGCATTACAAGGGACATGGAATGATGCAGATTTATTAAAGGGATAAGAGAAAGTAAAAATCCCTCCAAACCTAACCAAACTTCCTGATGAGTTTTGACTGGTAAATGTTTCTGACCAATTTGTGAAAACTGTAAGAAGGAATGTGACCTTGCTCCAACTTCCAAAGGAGTAAGAAAAGCACTGGTCATTTTTCCCTACCAGCAGTCTTTTCTGAAGGAAATCCTCCGGACTTCAGTTTCATCCACATTGTTAGAATTTTGTAATGTGCATAAAGGTCAAAACTCCTCTCACTTTCATGAATCTCAAGGGAAGTCATAATTTTCTGTGGTTTTCTCCAGACAACCCAAAGTCTTCGTGCACATCTTTATAAAGTGTCTGGCGTTTCTGGGGGCACCTGTGGTTCAGTCAGTGGACCGTCCAGTTCTTGGTTTTGGCTCAGGTCACAATCTCGGGGCCATGAGATGGAGCCCCATGGAGTCTGCCTCTGTCCTTCCCCACAAGCACACATGTGCTCTCTCTCTAAATAAATATATAAAATCTTTAAAAAATAATAATAAAGTAAAAAGCTTGGGGTTTTAGTTTCACTGTCCAGCAGATAGTTCGAGCAACAGCCTGTGCATAGTAGGGCAGCACCAGCGGGCTTACGCCCTTTGCAGGGAGTGAGTCAACACATCTCCTCCCAGCCTCGCCCCGCACACTGTCTGAACATTTCTGGGTTTGTGGAGACAGCGCTCATGGAAACAACAGCCTCTTTCTCACTCATTAGCAGGCGATCAGGTATGCCTACGGACATCGTCCCTGACTGTGAGGGACAGTGCGACGCTCTGTCGAACAAAGTGATTTGATACTGATGCAAACCAAGTTACCCTTACATTTTTCCCTATTAAGTTGACTACTACATTGCATCTATAATCAAAATAAAATATTTTGAGAAGTTTGGCCAAAAGAGGAGGAGTGGGGTGCCTCTCTAGCTGTGACTGTCAACCTCGGGGTTGTGGGGTCGAGTCCCAGGTTCAGCGCAGAAATTCCTTTAAAAAAAAGGCAGGGGAGGGAGAGGAGTGATTACACTAGAATTTTAATTTACAAAGCTTTGTCCTAAAATTAAAAATAAATAAACAATAAAAGTCCATTATGGAGGTCTGTAAAATAAAGAAAACCACACATATCGGGTTGCCCTGCTGGGTTAACGTGGGTGTTTCTGGATTCATTTCGGCACACGCCCATAGTGTGGCGGCAAGCAACACGGAGCTCCCCTGGTGTTCAGTCAGCGTTCTGTCCTCACGTCGTGCCGTGTTTCCCTCAAGGATTTCGTAGTCAGCCCTCGCAATGGATAATATCCCACACTGAGTATTTCGCAAACTGCCAACTTCCCAATGGTTGGTTATTTAAGGAATTTGGAACTAAAACACCCCCCCTCGGGACAGGGTTTCTACTTACGAGATGCGCTGCACGTCCCCTGTCGCCAGGAGCGACAACTAACGGAGGAGCCCGGCCCTGGCCGTGTCCCTGCCCTCCGCACAGCGAGGGGCCGATGGCGAGGACGGGCTTCAGGGTGGGGACGTCGGTCTCCTTCGGAGCTGCGGTCCTTCTGTCTCAGAAAGCATCAGAGACGTCGTCTCACTTGTGTCCAGCGGGAGGAGGCTCCTTCCCAGACACCTGCACTAGCCGCCCCCACCCCCCCGCAGCTCGGGCCCCTTCGTCCCTCTCCCCGCACTGGGCCCTGGGCGGCTGCTAAGAACCGCACATGGGACTCCGCGATGCGCGCTCTCAGCTTGGTCGTCCCGCCTTCCCCATGATGGCACGAGCTCCCTGACGGCAGGGCCGGAGTCCGTTCTGCTCCGGGCTGGACCCCAGGGCTGGGCATGGAGATGGTGCTCAGCTGGTGTTGAGGGAACCGTTGTGTGCTGCAAGCTCGTCCCCAGGACCCTCAGATCCCCGCTCGTCCTCCTTATCGAGTCTCAGCACGAATGTCACCTCCTCCCTGACCCTCTAAAGTGGACACCTGCCCACTCAGTTACCTCACACTTTTGGTTTTCCTCATAGACACCTGATGTGCTCAGGCTACCTCCCATCCGGCTCAAGAGGGCGGGGGTCATGTCTCTCTTCCGAGCTTTCTCCCTGGGACTTACAAAGCGCCACGACATGACAGGAGCTGGATGGCTGTGGTCAGGGTAGTGGAGAGAGGGAGCAGGGACTGAACAAACACCCCGACCCACCTCTTAATAAACAACAGAAATAAGCAAAATTCTGATTTCTCGGAAAAATCATCCTCTAGTGTCTACGCTCTCATAACGATCAGGGCCGGCCCTGGTGTGGACTTCTATCCTCTTGAGAGGTGGGACTGTGGCAAAGCCCACGGGCCCCTCCGCACCCCGCAGGTTATCTCTGGCCCTGCGTTCGGCCCCTGTGTCTTTCCAGGCTCACGTCTTCCCCTGAGAAACGCTGGCCTGGCTAGCGTTGTTGCAAATAGCTTCGCAGGGAAACCACAAAGGGCAGGGAATCCTTTTACGAAGCCTGAGTTTCAGAGCCTCAGAGCCCAGGGACAAGGCTTCCCTAAGCCTGAATAGGCTCCAGAGGAGCTGTAAATAGCGGCACTCCCAGGAAGCGGGAAGAACACAGCTGGTGCAGTCCGACAGGCTCGCCTCCGAGAAGCTCTTGGTGTTTGTGCACGACTATTCTTAAAATTGTAAGTGACAGGAAAGGCAGCACAGATGGGTCAGCAGTGTCCTCACCTTCAAGGCCCCTCCTGTGGTTCTCAAGAATCAATTCTAATAGTTAATGAAAACTGCTAATATGAGAGAGTCAAGAACACAAACAAAATCAGAATCCAGTTGTAGCTTTTGAGATAATTAAAAATAAATATTAAGAAAGGAAAATAAAATTAAATAGGGATTCTTAGCAAGTCTCTGACAACTGTTAATATTTCAAAGGCAGCCTTAAATTCAAATATTTGCTCAGACCTTGTATTATAGCATGTTTCAAAATTTGGTGTAGGAAATAGAGTCATTCTAATTATAGACCTTTCTTTTATCACCAAGACGTGTAGGTCTGTCTGGGACTTATCTGATTTCTGCTCTGAGAAAAAGAGGAAAAAGGTGTAATTACCTCTAAGACACAAGAAAGACACGTGGCCCCCTTCCAGTGGTAAATGAGAGCAGCACGGGCCATATCCTGTTGAGTCAAAGGCTCTGAGAGAAGCAAGTCTTCGCTTGGGAGACAAACCCTAAGAGATTCAGAGTTACAGAGGGCACTGAGCTGCTGGGGTTGGGGGTGAGGGGTGGGCATTACTGAGGCACTTGCAGGGATGAGCACTGAGAGCTGTGTGTGGGTGATGAATATGTTAGCGGCCTAGAATTTAAATTAAAAAGGAAGAAGCAAGCCTTCTCTCGCACTTTCTTGGGGTAGAGCAGAACCCCGCAGGAAGCAGGCTGGCTGCTCTTTGGCACCGAGATGAAGCCTCAGGATTTGTGGTAAATTCGGCATCGGCATCTATACAAAATCCTCAGCGAGAATCTCAGCGGCATTTCGAGACTCGAGCCCCTCATAACATCAAGGTTCATTTGAAAGGAATTTACCAAAGTACAAGAAGTAAGAGGACTTGCTGGCAGAAAACACAGAAAACCCGGAGAAAGAGAGACCAGTAGAATCAAATGAATACTGAGTCTTAATGTCATCTCTGCTGGCCCGGCCGTTGCCTGGGAAACCCCATAAATTTCTCTGCTTCCAAACAAAGTCTGTGTTTTGATGTTTGTCTCTCCAGACAACAACCCTCCTCCCCCCTTTCTTTCTGCCCCCACCTCAGTACCCGCATCCCATACACACACCCAGGATCTCCAGCGTAGATTACCACCTACCAACTTTTTGGGTTATCCCCTCTTCTGTACATTACTACCAGTTTTGCTGGGCTTATCACTCGTCCTTTCCACTTCGGTATGAGGGTGATCTGAGATTTAGAGCACCAACAAGGCACCCCTCCTTCCAGGTATGAAAGAGGATTTACAGTTGGGCTCAGGGCCCCTTCAAAACCTCAGCACCATCTGTGTCCTGGCAGAGGGTGGGCCTAGGACCTGCTAGGCGACCCACCGGAGCGTCTGCAGGGCGATGGCTAGCCTGGGCAAGCCAACACTGCCATCTGGTGGCCTCTGGGAGAGTGATCGCCGCTGCAGAACGTGGGTGGGATCTCTTCTAGACCACAGCTAACTGCTCTTCCAACTCCACAAGCTTCCGGTGGACTGCGGCTCTCCAGAAGCAACTCACTGCAGAAGAGGCAGGAGTTCAGGTCTGCTTGACGACAAAGTGGTATGAGAGCACACTGTAGATCACCTGTGCTTCCTTAGTCAGCCCCGTGAACATCAACCCATACCCCACATTGTGTTTTGAACATTTATTTCAGTGAAAGAGAGAGCGAGCGAGCAGGCAGAAGGTAAGGGCGAAGAGAGAGAGAGAGAGACTCTCAAGCAGACTCCCCACTCAGTGCAGAGCCTGATGTGGGGCTCCATCTCAGGGCCCTGAGATCAGACCTGAGCCGAAACCAGGAGTCAGATGCTTAGCCAGCTGCGCCACACAGGCGCCCACTCCCTCTCCCCACGTGTGTTTTTGAACGGAGATTTTCCCATTATAGAAAAATTAGTTTTCAAAGATGACTCCAGGCTCCAAGAAGTCACTCGGACCCAAGAACCACCTGGACACTAATCTTGTGCCACATGGTGGAGGCCAGCTCCTGCCTGTGAATCACCTTCAGGACGGAGACGGGTGATCACGGCCCAGGCAGGCAGGGCCTCCCTTTGTTGGACATACCCAGACGCACCACCTCCGAAATGCACACACGTGCTGTGAGCCCTTCCCTGTCCACGACAGAAAACAAGCCCCAGCATGTTAATAGACAAACCATAGTGATCCTGCGGGTGGGACTCCCCTATCCTCTGTCCTGGTGGAAAATGAGCTGCCTCGCGGAATGCAGGCATGAGGTTCCTGTTCCTCCGACTCACCTGGCCTACAGGCTCCTGCAGCAGCCCAGATCACGCACGGAACAAGCTGCCACCTTCTTGGTAGAAGCAACAACATGGGAAGGAACCTGAATCTCCTTCCCAAGTTCAGGTGTGGCCTGATGCTGGGAACCCTGGAGGGGGCCTGGCAGGTGAGGGAGGGGAAGCAGCAGCCGTATTGCTCCGGTGCCCACCTGGAGGGGGCATGGGCAGTGCCTCGGCTCACAGTGCCTTCAGCTCCTGCCTGACTCACTCTAGCTTTCCCTTGTCGCTGTCCTGTCCCTGAGGTGGGCTATCTGGAGCTAGTGAGGGTGACCCAAGTGTGCTCATGGCCCTGATTCACCAGTTCCAGTGTTCTCGCATCCTCAACGTCACACCTGCTCTCCCTCTCCATCGGCCTGCACTGTGGGCTTTAGGCTCCAGCACCACACACAGACCAGGTCCAGCTCCTCTTAATCACAGCAGGCCAAACCCTATAATAAATCCCTTGCTGAGTGTCTCCTACAAGTTCTCTGATTGAACATCTGAAGAGTTAAGGGAGTTTTTTAAATTGTGTATACTTCATCTGGGTATTTGATTTAAAATATTTTTAGGGCCCAACTCAGAGACTAGGATAATATATCTGGGGTGCACCCAGGAATTAGTTTTTAACCAGTTTTCTTCCAATACAAGAGACTCTACCAGTCGTACTCTGGAAGTCAGAAATGAAGGAATGCAGACCTCAAGTCAGAAAGCAAGCTAGTAAATGCTGTTGGCCATGAAGGGCACTTCCTGGTGTTAGGTACAGAAAGGCAGGGGAAGACACTGTCAGGGTAATAGCCAAGGCATTTTGGTAATAAGGACACTGTCATACTAACTGGTCCATATTCCTCTTAAGCAGGCTTGAATTGGTCCCATAGCCTGTTTTTTCTTTCTGCAATGCCAGCAGTAAAGGTGGTTGTGTATGAACCCTGGAGGCCTGAGTGGCACCTGCTGGCACAACCCCACTGGGGAGTTCCACTGAGCAGGCTTCAAAGAAGTGTTTCTACCCTTTCTGATTATTAGAGAACGAACAAACACATACACGGCACTTCAATTCCATGTGTGTAAATCAAGTCACAGTCAACACTGAGTAAGCACTACTTTCCTATAATTTCTAATAGTATCAGATTCTCAATCCCTTTCATTCTGTGCCGTGGGCAGAAACGCAAATCTGACCTATGAAGGGAAGTCATAGGGAATGCCACAATAATGGCAGCTTTTCACCAAAAACCGAAGGCTAACTAGAAATTTAAACTCTCATCTACCCAAGTGCTAAGGGGCTGCCTTTTTCAGGAGAGGAACTATGGTTAAATGGTTTATAAAAGCCACCCAAATAATTCGAGTTAGCTCTGAAAGGACCCACATGCCACCACGTCCTCAACACAAGGCTGTATTGACTCCAGCCTACTGCAAACACAGGCCTCCAGTGAGACCGCACGCAAGGTCTAGAGAAACACTAGGTCACAAGAATTCGTACCTGAAGCTGAGAAAAAGACATGAAATTTGTAAAACCTCCCTAGCAATCTTTGGAGGTGGGGACCTTATAGAAAATTCTAGACACACAAATTTTTATTTTTTACAGCGGAGAGTTGAATCCCAAAATCAATGGAAACTCCTTTGAAACAAAAAGCATACCTAGTTTGTAAAATTGTAATGACTAGTCTTAGGTGAACCTGCCCAGATCACAGGGTGCCCAGATCCCTAGCTAAGTACTACTTTCAGCTGTCTGTGGGGACTTCTGAGGTTAGCATAGAAGTGCTGCATGAGTGAAGCAGGTCGCCCCGCCCAGTGTGGCGCCATCTGATCCGCCCCGGACATGAACACGAAAGGTACAAGGGAAAATGTGCTCTCCACCCAGCTGTTGAGCTGGGACAGAAGTCTTCTGTCCTTGGAGACAGGGCCTTCCTCACATAGCACCTCTCCTGGGTCATCAGCTTTCAGGTGACGCATCAATGGACTTCTCACCAAATTTTAAAATATGTCTCTCTTAGAGTTTTGATAATTTTAATTAAATTAACAGGAGGCCAACAAGAAAACCCCGCTGTTGTTAATACGCCACAAAACCAATCACAACCCCTAGGTCATACCGTACCATTTGACTTGCTCAACACCAAGAAAATGGCTCCAACATTTTATGTAGTAGACATGAAAATGTATTTAATTGTCCTAAATGGACACTACTTTAGCTCTACCAAAGTTTAGGTCTCGTTTTTGTTTTTTTTTTTAAAGTAAGCTCCACATCCAGCATGGAGCCCAAAGCAGGGCTTGATCTCATGATCCTGAGATCAAGACCTAAGCTGAGATCAAGAGTCAGACACTTAACCGACTAGGTCACCCAGGTGCCCTCGGATTTAATATTCTTAAAGTGTTTACAAAAATTCTTCCCGCTGATGTCTGGCTAAAGCTGATTTGAAGGGCTATTTGCTTTTGTAATTTTCTTCTATTCTGGTTGATTTGAACATTTTCCTCCCACACAGCCATTTCAGACTGCTTAGCAACTCCACGGGTCGGGAATTTTAAGACATTCCATTCACATTCATTAATAAAACTGAGATGGCTTTAAAGTTAAAAATGGTAATACTCCACCCTTTAAGGTAAGCTGGGTGGACTAAATTCCAAAAACCCTCTTCATAAGATGAGCTTGTCATCATGCAGTGAACAGCCAACCAAAAGAACCATCTTTTCCAGAAAAATTTCTTGCTCATAAATATAACAAAAAGGGGCTCCTGAGTGGCTCAGTGGGTTCAACTCAGGTCATGATCTCAGGGTCCTGGGATCCAGCCCCGCGTCAGACTCCCTGCTCAGCGGGGAGTCTGCTTCTCTCTTCCCATGCTTGTCCTCTATTTGTGTCTCTCTCAAATAAAACCTTTGGAAAAATAAATAGAAGGGAAAAAATGACATGACCTGTTTTTTTTCATCTTTTAAATACAAAAACAGGGGTGCCTGGCTGGATCAGTCAGTGGAGCGTGTAACTCCTGATCTTGGGGTCATGAGTTTGAGCCCCACGCTGGATGTAGAGCTTGTTAAAAATATTTAAAAATTAAAAAAGGATTAAAATACAAAAATAGCTCTGGAAGACAGAAAAATATGAGAAGCAGAGAAAGGAAGGAAGGGGTGCCTGAGTGGCTCAGTTGATAGATGACTGCCTTTGGCTCAGGTCATGATCCCAGGGTCCTGGGATTGAGCCCCCCATCGGGCTCCCTGCTCAGCGGGGAGTCTGCTTCTCTCCTTCCCCTTGCTCATGCTGTCACTCACTCGCTCTCTTTCAAATAAACAAAATCTTTGAAAAAGGAAATGAAAGGAAAAAAGAAATTCTACTTTCTAGATCTGTCCTGCTTAGAGACCACAAGTTCTAACAAACTGATCACTTCAGCCTTTATTTTTTAACAAAGCACATTAGTCCAACAGTTCCAAGATACAAAATTAACCAGTTCTGAAGTGATAATGATAACAGCACAGAAATCAATCCTTCCTCAGGGGAACGGTCTCCTCCCTGATGCCCTCCTTGGTCACAATGCAGATTCGGAGTGCGTCCCCAGTGTACACATCCCTCTCGGCTGCAGAAATGAAGACATCTTTCACGAGCCGCATGGCTCTGTCCAGAGACAGTGGGACGTGCTCCACGTTCTGCATGTTCTTGAAACCAACCTGGGGGGACAGAAAAGTTGGACGAGTCATCACATGATAGTACAAACGCCTTCACGTGTCTGAGGACTCGCGACGAACAGATCACACAAATCCGGTATGTCTCCTAGCTGAAAAGCAGTGACACCTGACACTCATTTGCTAAGACAGAGCTCCTGCTCCTGAGGAGCACACGCAGTCTAGAGAGGACATACGAAAGCAGAGCTGCAGGCCACAGTGTGCTCCCAGTAAGAAGGAAAAAGAGCCAGGAGAGCCCAAGCAGCCGTAACTAGGTCACCTGAAGGGAAAGGCTTTGGCAGAAGACACACTTGAGTGGAGGAGCGTGAAGGGTGAGCCACAGTCAGAGGGGAGTAACGCTGCAGACCAAAGGCCTGGTGACGGGGCAGGCACACCACACGGGAGGTCCGGGTGTAAAGAAGAGTGGCAGGAGATGAGGCAGATAAGCAATATACACAGGTGGCTACACATCTGTAATATATTTCAGAAACACAAGGAAGGAAGCTTCGAGGCAAAAGGATGCTGGGAAATGTAGGCCTCAATTTAGGCAACAGTAGCAGAAAAGGGGTAAATTAAAAATGTACTTTGAAGTTAGAATACAAAATTAGGTGACAGAAAAATGGTGAATATGGGGAAAAAGGTATATATTTTTAATCTTTTAAAAAAAATTAACATATAATTTATTATTTGTCCCAGGGGTACAGGTCTGTCAATCATCAGGCTAACACATTTCACAGCACTCACCATACCACGTACCCGCCCCAATGTCCATCACCCAGCCGCCCCATCCCTACCCCCAACTCCCCTCCAGCAACCCTGTTTGTTTCCTGAGATTAAGAGTCTCTTATGGTTTGTCTCCCTCCCAATCCCACCTTGTTTCACTTTTTCCTTCCCTATCCCCACAACCCCCTGCCCTGCCTCTCAAATTCCTCACATCAGGGAGATCATATGATAATTGTCTTTCTCTGACTTATTTCGCTCAGCATAATACTCTCTAGTTCCATCCATGTCATCCCAAATGGCAAGATTTCATTTCTTTTGATGGCTGCATAGTATTCCATTGTAGATATACCACCTCTTCTGTATCCGTTCATCTGCTGATGGACATCTGGGCTCCTTCCATAGTTTGGCTATTGTGGACTTTGCTGCTATAAACATTCGGGTGCACGTGCCCTTTGGATCACTACATTTCTATCTTTAGGGTAAATACCCAGTAGTGCGATTGCTGGGTCGTAGGGTAGTTCTATTTTCAACTTTCTGAGGAACCTCCATGCTGTTTTCCAGAGTGGCTGCCCCAGCTTGCATTCCCACCAACGGTGTAGGAGGGCTCCGGGGAGAAAGGTTATTTTCAAGATCTTCAGGTAAAGGTGCCAGAGAACTGAAAATATGGAGCAACCACTAACCACTGTAGACACCAGAGCCCGGACTTCATGAGAACACAGAAGATGCTACCGCCATGGGGCAGGAAGAGGCCACAAAACAGCCAGCCAAACAGAGACAGGAAGACTGGGGTAGGGAAAATCAGCCAAATAAATTCAGCAGGGACACACGAGAAAGCCCTGATGCCTCCATGCTCCCCCGCTGGCAAACAGGAGAACTCAGAGGAAAGCACTTTGTCAGCATCAAAAGCGACATGGATGCAGTCTCTTACCTGGTTGTCAAGCAGGGGCTGGAGCATGGCACTAGCTGAGCCTCCAGCCTTGAACGAGTCTCTCTGGTAGGACCCTACGGGGTCAAAGCTATACACAGCTCCCTTCCCTGAAAGAATAAAACAATCTCTATAGGGGTCCATCCTGACCACAATCCCAGATCACAGCAAGACTAACCCTAGTCGAAGTGGGACACAACTGGACTACGTACTAACTACAATTCCAGCCAAATTCAGTAAGAAGTGTATGCGCCGTTAGACTCCGGGGTCTGCCCACCTCTTCCCAGAATGTGTTCAGAGGCACACCTGCCCATGCCTGCCTCCTCATGGTGTTTTTGCCACCTGGAGCTCCCTGCTCTCATCAGGGGGACATCATGGATTGCCCAGTGGCTCCCAGTACATATGTGGTCTCACAGGCACACTGGTTAGTCACAGCTCCTGCTCTGAGTTCTGCACCAAGCTCCTCACAACAGTCCTGAAAAATGAACTAGTGCACTTCTAGCATAGACTTGAGTTAAAATTCTTCTGCTGAATGTGAACAATCACAAAGAAAATTCACTGTGTGTTTTTACTTTTTATTTATTTCTAAAGTTTTTATTTGACAGAGAGAGAGAGAGAGAGAGAGAGAGAGAGAGAGAGAGTGTGTGTGAGAGAGCACAAGCAGGGGGAGCGGCAGGCAGAGGCAGAGGGAGAAGGAGAAGCACGCTCCCGCTGAACAGGGATCCCAGGCTTGATCCCAGGACCCTGGGATCATGACCTGAGCTGAGGGAATCCACTTACTCGACGGAGCCACCCAGGCGCCCCTCACTGCGTTTTTAAACTCAGCAGTAAGCACACTCTTTAGCATCAACACTATAAAAAAAACTGTTTCTAATAAAAGAAAAAGTTCAGAAAAACATGAACACCACAGGCAAAAGTTTCTGTCTAAAATGTCGTCACTCTGCTCGGAGCAGACCACTACTGCAAGAACAAAACAGAACAAAACAAAACTACCAAACCAGAATCCAGATGTACACATTTTCTTTTCCTTTTTTTTGGATATTTTATTTACTGGAGAAAGAGAAGAGAGCGCATGCACATGAGCAGGGGGGAGGGGCAGAGGGAGACGCAGACTCGCTGCTGAGCAGGGAGCCGCTGCGGATCACGACCCGGACTAAAGGCGGCAACTTCACTGACTGAGCCACCCAGGCACCCCTGAATGCACCCACTCTTCACAGCAGTTACAGAGCACTACAAGGGGAAGAAAAATGGGCCTCTCGGGCTCTCCTGAAGGGTGCATAAATTGCTATGCCTTTTGAAACAGCAATCTGGCAGTAGTACCCATTTACATGTAAAGGTCCACACCCTATGACCCCGTAACAATCTCACCTGTAGATCAGACCTGCCTACAGGAAGGCGTATTTTCACCAGCACAAACTGGAATGAAGAGGGAGATGGGACGGCCCCATGGCCCACAACCATAAGACGATGTGAAATGAGCTCTATAATGCCTATAACACAGTCCTGTGTTGTTTAAAAGCACAGGAGAAACATAGACATATTTGTACAATCACACAAAAAGTATGGTGAGATAAACTGCAAACTGTAGTTGGTTATCTCTGTGGGACTAGAGGCAAGAAAGGAAGGGAATCATCTTGTAGGCTTTGGTACTGAATCTGTTACAAAGCACACGTGCCACTGTAATTTTTTAAAAAACAATTGTGTTTTGGGTGTGAGAAATCATGGGTCATTTACGAGGTAGACTTAAAAGTGATGTATCTGATCTTGAAAACACATTATACCAGAACTTAAACACCTTAGTAATTAACCTGAGAAATGTGAGAGGAGGACGGTTGTCTTCCTACCCATGGACCTCTGCTACCCTTAGTGGTGTGTGCGTTTTCGGCTGCAGAATTACTTACAACTCTCTGCTGAGAAGGCAGCGTCTGAGGTGCTGAGGTCGCCCAGAAGAACCCGGGGAGCGTTTTTGCTGGGATCAAATGTGGGACAAGATGGAGATCCCAGTGGCCAGTTCATTAACTTCAACACACAAGAAAGGGACAGCAAGTACAAAGCCAAAGAGTAACTCTCTGTCTCAGCAGGCCAACAGGCCACAAGTAAAACGAGGCCCAAGTTTTAACCAAAGGCAGAACCAATCTCAGAAAAAGCTGCACACAACACATTGAAGGAAAAGAAGGGTGGGATAAGTTGAAGACCAGAGCTTCGAAGACCTTCCCCCCAACTTAACAAAGGCAAGAAACACATTTGTAACATCAGAGCAGAATGGCACGAATCTTTACTATAAATAGGGTGTTTTTTCCTCACCATAATGCTCAATCTTAAAAAAAAGCACAACAGCTTTAATGTAAAAAATAAAGTCAAAACAAGTCCTAGAAAGAAATAAAGATAAACCCTAGATGGGAGCGTCCTAACAAGGTAGGCCACTCAATGTCATTAAAAAAAAAAAAAAAAAGACCAGGGGCGCCTGGGTGGCTCAGTGGGTTAAGCCTCTGCTTTCAGCTCAGGTCATGGTCTCAGGGTCCTGGGGTCGAGCCCCGCATTGGGCTCTCTGCTCAGCAGGGAGCCTGCTTCCTCCTCTCTCTCTCTGCCTGCCTCTCTGCCTGCTTGTGATCTCTCTGTCTGTCAAATAAATAAATAAAATCTTAAAAAACCAAACCAAACCAAACCTCCTGGGAGGCATCCACTGCATACATTACAGAGCTGACACAGTTAGATGGCATTCTTATAAATTTTTAAAAAGACTAATGTGCAGATAAGGAAATAAGCAAAGGTTTCAGCATATAGGTCGGTCTCCAAAGAAATGAAAAGGTCGATAAACACAAAAAATGCCCAACTTGAATATACAAAAGCTATATATAAATAAACCATAAACTATTACTTAACTGCATAAAGATCTTTAAAATGGGGCGCCTGAGTGGCTCAGTCGTTGAGCATCTGCCTTTGGCTCAGGTCATGATCCCAGGGTCCTGAGACTGAGCCCCGAATCAGGTTCCCTGCTTGGCGGGAAGCCTGCTTCTCCCTTCCCACTCCCCCTGCTTGTGTTCCCTCTCTATGTCTCTGTCAAATACGTAAACAAAATCTTAAAAAAAAAAAAAAAAAAAAAAAAAGATCTTTAAAAGGTGTTAATTCTGATAGTGGTAAAGGACGCAAAAAAACCTCCTAGGTATTCATGCCCTAGCTACAAAGGCCTTTCTGAAGAACAAGCCAGGGATGGCATCAACATGACAAAAATATGTGTTCTCTGACCCAGCAACTGAACTTCCGGGAATTTTTCCAGGGAGGTATACATGGTTAAGAAGTTTACAAAACTGTATGTACAAGAATGTTCATTACATTGTTTTTAGTAAGGAAACTGCAACAACTTAAATGACCTTCAGAGGACTGCTAGGAGAATGCTGGTGGAGCTACAACCTATGTAAGTCAGTCACTGAGTCATTACGATCTTTACTCACTGGCATAAAACTGTCTCCATGACAACACATCCCATATACAGACGCACGCACTACACACTGCACTCACACAGCGCACAAGCACGCGTGACTGCCAAGATCTCTGGAAGCACGCTCACCAGAAGTTTAACAGAACTCCTCTCAAAATAGAAGGTTGGTGTGATTACTACTCTCATTCCTGTACCTTCTCGTACTATTCAAAACTTCGACAGTACTACTGTTTTTGTTACAGAAAAACTGAAGCCATTTTTAACTGGGCCATGGGCGGGGGGTGATTTTTAAAGCAGGACAGCACAGAGGTCAGAGCAGATGGCTACTGAACTGGCCATCCTGAAAGGCAGTGGCTGGATCTAGTGTCCTAAGGACAACCACGGATCTCACTGTCCTAAGTTCAGCCATTGACCCCAGTGTCCTGAAGGACAGCCATTGACCCACCTACCCTAAAAGTCTTGATTACTAGTCTCCTAGTCACATAAAATCTTCTAAAAAATGAGAATAAACATAAAGGATAATCAGGGCAGACCAGAGAAGATTTAAAAAGAGTTGGAGGGGAGCCTGGGTGGCTCAGTCATTAAGCATCTGCCTTTGGCTCAGGTCACGATCCCAGAGTCCTGGGATCAAGCCCCGTATCAGGCTCCCTGCTCAGCCAAAGGCCTGTTTCTCTCTCTCTTGCTATCTCTCTGTCAAATGAATAAATAAAATCTTAAAAAAAAAAAAGACAGTTGGAAATGCCTGAGAATACCACCAAAACATCAAAGAACAGGGCTTTGACCTCAAAACAGATTCAAACCCAAACCTTAGCTTTGCCCTTCAGTAGATGTGAGCATTCCTAAACTGGTGTCTCTCTCTCTCTCAGTGAAACTCAAAGGATACTGTCTAAAATTCAATGGCAGCTATTATTAATGTTGCTAAAACCTGACTTTATTTGACATTCAAGTCAGACATAATTTAAGTGATAAAAGTGTCCAGCATGTTGGCTTTGGCAAGATAATCTGTGGCTAGACTATATCCATGCTTTACATTTTCTCTCAGTTTGCAATAAAGTTGAAAGCCTCAAAATACACTGTGTCAACCTAATTCGTCTACATCTAAACCACAGTCGATAACACGACTAGCACGCTCCCAGAGGCCTCATTTGGGGGCAGCTACTAAGACAGAAAGAAAACAAAGGAAAAGCCCATGGAACGGAAGGGGCAGGAGTAAAAAGTGGATACAGGAGAGGAGAGGAGCTCAACTCCTTACCATCCAGAAATTTTCCCTCTTAGTAGATATATTTTAATATATTGTTATCAGCCAGACATTTCTATAACTTTTTTTAAGGGACTACTGTAAATGGTGGCACAGATCTGTCCTGAGAGATAGTGTCTGGTTTTTGGAAGCAAATGAAAGTCAATCCAAATGAGACCCAGTGAAAACCAGCAGGGTCCCTGCTCTGTAATAGAGCTTTGGATCAAAACCAGGATGGACAGGTCAAGTAACAAAGACTGATTTTCTTAGGCCCTCCAGAATGTCCTGAATACATTCAGATTACAGTGTTGGAAATACATACATTTCTTTTAAGGCACTGCTTTTTAAAAACTTAAAAGTCAAATACTTCTGGAATGTAGAATGATAATTAGGTCAAGCTTCTCCAAGTCTGTTTTCTCTCCATAAGATTCAAATGCTAATGATCTACTACTGAACTCATGGGAGATCTTCAGAAAATACTAGTCATTATCAGGGCTTCCGGATACAACTTGCGGATCATCTCTTTACTTTCCTTTTACCTTCAGTTTCTTACTGCTTTAATTAAGAAATATTAAAACTGTTGGGCAAGATGGTGTTTATGGTTCTTTTCAACTCTTCATGGAAACACACGTTATCTAAAACATGCCACCCCCACTCCATTTTCCAGAATGAAGAATTCTACCGTCTTCATCCAGTCCCCCGATGATGTTGTACACGTAGTAGGGAAAGAAGCGTCTTGAATAGAGGATGGTGGACAGCATGGCAGCAACCGCCCCGGTCGTCATGGTTTTGTTGTTAGAATGCTTGTACATCTGCAAGTATTAACGAAAGTAACAGGCAAGGAGAGGCAGGTTATATTACAGACTACAACGAGCACCAATTTCTTCTGCGATCACACAGTAATACTAGCGTACCATTTGGGAGGGCTATAAAAATTTTTAAGGGAAAGAACGTTAAATCTGCCCTCAGCTGTTTTCCATGCCACCTTTATCTCAGGAATTGCTCATTCAAGAGCAAATGCACACACATGAGCCTTAAGTGGGGTAACCTGGGAGGAAGACTTAAGTCCAGCTCTCCTCTACCTCTGCCAGGGTCAGCAAACTAGAGCCTGTGGACCAAATCCAGCCCACCAACTGCTTCTGCAAAAACAGCTTTATTAGAACATAGTCTCATTCATTCATTACATATATCTACCTCTGCCTGTGCACTGCAAAGTAGAGTAAATGGCCCATAGAGCTGAAAATAATTACTCTCTGGCCCTTTACAGGTCAAGTTTGCTGACCCTTGATCAGACCCAGATACAAGCCCTTCTCTTTGTAGAGTGGATACCTGTGAGAACAGAAGGTATGAGGACAGGACCCTTACTCTGGGAAATGGTCTTGCTCCTTAAAGCATCTACGGTGGAGAAGACAAGTATCCAAAGCAAACCTTATTGTGATTTTGAATCCCAGATTTACTGCAGTCTTAGGGAATCCTAAATTATCCAACAGAGAAATTCTACAAAAATTACAAACATAGAATAAATTTAAGTTCACAAATTTCAGAGCCACAGAACAAGCATCTCTCAAGATTCACTTAAGAATACAGGCCAAAATAATCAGTCAAAATACCAAAAAAAAAAAAAAAAAAAAAAAATCTTTGTTTCAAAACCAAGCATCAACACTTTAATCACCACACCATTTATGTGATAATGTATGAGAGAAAAATGTCAAGGATTGTGTAATTATGTTGAATTCACTGTTCCTTGTTTATTTTATTTATTTACTTATTTTTAAAAAAGATTTTATTTATTTGATAGAGAAAGACATAGGGATAGAGGGAACACAAGCAGGGGGAGTGGGAGAGGGAGAGGGAGAAGCAGGCCTCCCATCCAGCAGGGAGCCTGATGTGGGGCTCGATCCCAGGACCCTGGGATCATGACCTGAGCCGAAGGCAGACACCCAATGACTGAGCCACCCAGGCGCCCCTCCTTGTTTATTTTATTAACACAATAGTACTCTGCTAGTCATGTACTTTTGTACTTTAAGTTTCATTCACAAAATATGTACCAGGACTCATATAAACATGTCAATAAATGTACATCAGGGAAGCGTTCAATGTAAAGATTTCAAATACTACTAACAAATGGTTACTATTGAGTGAAATCATGTCTACACTCCAATGAGTGATTTCAAAATTATTCAGAAACAGGTTAAATTTATTACAAACTCCAGTACCTATGACATCATTCCTAAGTGCAGATAATCTTGTGTTAATCAAAACCAGGCAAAGACAGAACGTGACCACCTCTGCTAACTTCTTCACAGATCAGGTGTCCTTACCCACGACCTAACAGTTGCGACGCGCACCCGACAGAAGTAAACCCTACTCCACCCTTGCATTTTTGCCAGTGAAGAGTACGTATCTACTAGTTACTCTCACAGATAAAACCCATTTTACTTATTTTCAGAGAAAAAGAGAGCATGCCCGTGCACACAGGGCGGAGGGGAGGGAGCAGCGTAGGGAGAGGGAGAAACTTAAGCGATGCCATTCTGAGGGCACAGCCGGACATGGCGCTCCACCTCACTACTCCTAGATCATGACCTGAGCTGAAACCAAGAGTCAGACACTTAACCAACTGCACCACCCAGACGCCCCTAAAATCCCATTTTAATACAGGCTACGTTACTCCTAGCCTACTCTCCTCGAAATTACTGGAAGTTACATACTGCTTAACATACACAGGGCTTAATAAGAACCCAGACGTGGGTGCCTGGGTGGCTCAGTGGGTCAGGCCTCTGCCTTCGGCTCAGGTCGTGGTCTCAGGGTCCTGGGATTGAGCCCCGCATCCGGCTGTCTGCTTAGCGGGGAGCCTGCTTCCCCCTCCCCCTCTGCCCGCTTCTCACCTCTCTCTCTCTGTCAAATAAACAAATAAAATCTTAAATAAAAAAAAAATGGACGTGCCTCTGCTCTTATTCAAAGTCGGTATCCCTTGTGCCTCTGCTCTTATTCAAAGTTGTTATCCCGTGTGCCTCTGCTCTTATTCAAAGTCGGTATCCCGTGTGCCTCACGCTGCCCGTCTCGCACAAGAAACCCGCAGGCGGTGACACTGTCAGCCCCTTCAGAATCCGCAGAACAGGATAGAAAGGCTCATTCTCTCACGTCCTTCTCATACCACCCTTTCCTGCTGTTCCACTCCTACCCCTCAGGCATCAAAACTTCCCTAGCGGCAGTCAACTGAAGCCTACCAAGGTGGTAGGTGATGACAGCTTGGGTTGTACCTCCTCACCCAGACACTCCTGCCCCGTCTATCCCTGTTCCTGCTCATGCATCCTGTCGACTAAGAGCGCAACGCTGCGAAGAGGGAAAGCACGTCAGCTAATGGCATTCCAAACCAAGCACCTATCTGGAAGCTTGCCTCCTCCAGAGAACTTCTGTGTTTGAAGATTATCTTCAGAAGAAACCCTTCCCAGGCTACCTTGAAAAGGCAGAGAACCTTTACATTGCAGAGGTTTTAACAAAGGGAATATTCTGCAGTTTCACATTATGCTACTCATGTGGCTATATTAACAACATCGTTTCATTTTTAGAATGGGCTACAGGTAGTTTCATCAGCTAACCGAGGGCTTCTCCAGCTATTCTGAGTGACAGTCCTGCGTACGCTTCCAACCGTGGAAGAATTGCCATTAACTTTCCATACCACAGACATGTAAGGAAGGCATCTACCTTTAGTCTTGCTTCAATAATCTTTGTCAGGGTAAGACAGTCTCCGTGAAAACCGCTGCATCCAATGACTGTTTTGTCTGTTCTGTAAAAAGCACATTTCAAGACACTGAGCTAGTCAGATAACAAAGTAAAACGTACCTTGGGCAATTTTAAATTTAAAACTCCTATTCGCACTATTTACCAAATGGTAATGGGACTAGTTAGCCCTTTGTTGTTGTGGGGAGGGGGTCATCACTTTATTCCCTATGCTATACTAATTACCTGCAGATCAAAGACTTATAGAAGAATGAAAGAATGAGTGGCCTACAAAAAACACAGGTGATACAATCTTGGGTTGGGAGCCACCTGTTTAAATATGATACAACCCAATGTCCACATAGAGAAGTTTCATAAATGTGACTACACAGCAAATTAAAAAAAAATTTTTTTTATATTTATTTATTTGAGAGAGAGAGAGAGAGAGAGAGAGAGCGAGCGAGCACGCACAAGCATGAGAAGGAGGGTCAGAGGGAGAAGCAGACTCCCTGCCAAGCAGGGAGCCCCATGAGGGACTCGATCCCAGGACTCCAGGATCATGACCTGAGATGAAGGCAGCTGCTCAACCAACTGAGCCACCCAGGTGCCCCACAAATTAAAATTTTTAAAAAGATTTACTTACTTGTTTGAGGGAGAGTGAGGGAGCGAGTGAGCAAGCAGAGGGAGGGACAGAGAGCAGGAGAAAGACTCCCTGGCAGACTCCCTACTGAGCCACAAACCTGGCGCAGGGCCCCATCTCATGACTGCGAGATCATGACCTGAGCAAAAACCAAGAGTTGGACACACAAGCCACTGAGCCACCTAGGCACCCCTCAGATTAAAACTTATACAGAGAAAAATGATGAAGAAAAAATAAAACCTATAGTAGATATGACCAAAGTCTAATTCTAACCTTAGTCTAAAGGACTCTATCAATATCAAAAGTGTTGACACACTGCGTCATGGGATACAACGTGCGGCACGGTGACTGTAATTAGTAACACTGTGCTGAATGTTGTAAAGTGGCTGGGAACAGATCTTAAAAAGTCCTCAACAAAAGAAAAAATTCTATAATTACATACGGTGACAGGTGTTCACTGACTCGTTGTGGTGATCACTTTGCAATACACACCAGTATGGAATCATTATGTTGTACACCAGAAACCACTGTATATGTCCATTACATCTCAATTAAAAAAACAATGGGAAAACTGGTACAGTTACAAGAGTCACATAGAAGGAAACACAAGTCACCATGAACTTATGAAGACCTTTCATGTTGTTCACAAATCCAAAGCTACATAGGAGATGATTTCAATCTATTAGCCTGGTTAATAATGCCTAATGCTGGGGAGGCTGTGGAAAATGGTACTCCTAACAAATAACTGGGTAAGAGTATATATTAATTTAACTTTTTTTTAAAAGGGTCATTTGGCATATCCAGTAAAAATTTAGGTGAACATCAGTTTTATCCAGTAATTCCACTGCTAGAAATTCACCCTGTAAATATACCCATGTAAGTCTGCAAAGATTACTACAGGCTTATTTGGGAAAGTACACATGCTACGTTAATGGCTCTGTAAACAGAACAAACAAAAAGCAACTTAAATGCCCACCACTGTGGAACTGATTAAATTCTGGAAGAGCCAAACAAATTCAACCAGGTCTCAAAGACTTCTGAATTTTAGTATCAATCTATATGGAAACCTGTATCAATATCATCAAGATAATTGCAGAAGTCACATGATAAACTCTTCCTTCCAGAAATTTATGAGTGATTCATACGAACCAGACCTGTCCAGCCAGGGGGACTGACAGCTCCGGGGGCATCACCAGCATTTCCTGACCTATCCCTACAACCAGTCTCACTGCACTGAGTTAAAGAGTTCCAGTGTCTTTAGCATCAAGATGGGTGAGTAATACCAATAGGGCAGGACAAAATCTTGGAGCTTTAAGATGCTTCTCCCAAATATTCAGGTGTACATTAAAGGGAGGAGAGTCTGCATGCAAAGAATGAAGACTAAATGTAGACTCTCCAACAGGTGGGGAAGAGGCAAGTTTGGCTCTAAGTCAGCTCCAAAGGGCCTGGGATTAGGTGTACACAGGCAGCTTCAACTCTATGTATGGTTCAGTGCTGAAGATGGATGATAAGGACAGAGGACATTATTAACGTGCTATCTATCTACATAGCTGTAGTATTTCATAAAAAGAAAAAAGAACAGGTATTCCCTTCATAAACACACACACTAAAGCAGAACATTACAAAGATAAGCAGAACCTTGCATGACAATGGTATTTGTAAAGTTACGTTCTTAAATTTTATCTGTGACATTTACTACTTTCAAATTATGAAACATCTTAGAAGAAATAAGGTAGCATCCATGAACTACGAATTAGAGAGGAGAAAGGGATATCGAAAGATAGAAGAAGAGTGGATGAAGAGGGGTGTCTGGGTGGCTCAGTCAGTTAAGCGTCTGCCTCCAGCTCAGGTCACAATCTCAGGGTCCTGGGATGGAGTCCTGTGTTGGGCTCCCTGCTCTGCAGGGAGCCCGCTTCTCCCTCTGCCCCCTGCGCACGTTCTTTCTCGTGCATGCGTGTTCTCTCTCAGTCTCAGAGAGGAAAAGAAGAGTACGTGAAGAGGACTGGGAAGATGAAGGCAAACAGCTGTTCTTTAGGACAGGGTGTAGGTTGGGCCTGACCAGGAAAGAAGAGAGAACCCTCTTCTGTACCTACTTGTAACACAGGGCCCCATCCAAAGGACTTGAACCCCATCAATCCATTCCTATTACAATTCAGGGTTAACAGGCTCTTGTGGACTAACTTAGGAATTAACCACCATTTGTAACTGTTTCCAAAAATGTGAACTACAAACCAACGCCTATCAGTGCACATTTCATTTTCATGGTTTAGAAAAGGTATAGCTAGCCCATTAAGACTGTGGCTCACAGATACAGCTGCTTAGACTCTGGCTAAATGTTCTGGGTAAAAAAAAAAGTGGGAGATAAGAAAACATGCAATGGGTCAACAGATAAAAGAATGCAAAGCTATGGGATAATGTAACTATACAAAATGTGAACAGTAAGAGCCACGTGACAGCACACAGGTGTTCACTATAAAACTCTTTCACCTTTGTTGTATATTTGAAAATATTCATGATAAAATGTTAAGGTCAGAACATTTCCTGCAAAAGAAAGAAAGAAAGAAAGAAAAAAAGAGTATTTCCTGCCAGTACAGCAAATACCAGGGAGACTACACATTGAGTTATCAGGAAATACTAATTCAGAAAGCAATTTTCTAACAAGAATGCAAACTGGGCTCCAAACATGCAATCTAAAACCTCATGAAATGAACTGCTCAGAGTGGAACCTCTTACAGCAGTACATCACCACGAGGCACAGGGAAGCGCATCTCTAGAAATATTTACTTACAATTTGTAACACTTGGGGCTATCCCGGGTGTGAATCGAATACCCTTCACTCAATCGAGTGTCAGAAGCGACAATTGAAAAATCTTCTCCAGCAATTGCCAATACAGTACTGGGGGGAGACACAAAAATTAATGAGTATTGGTGGATGATTAATAGCACCTCTCTCTAGAGGAGAGTTACCTGTAGCATATATGGGAATAAAAGCCATGAGACTGGAGCAAGAGCAGGACTCTGATGAAAGATGAAACATCGAGGGAAAGGACCCCTTCCTAGGCGTCATCTGGGAAAGGAAAACTCAAGTACTCCCTGAAAACACAAGCCTAAATCAGAGCAGACGTCACTTAACAGAACGTAACAGAAAAACCACTGGCTTATGCTAACATCATCAATACGTAACAACAGAAACATTAGATACCGACCTTGTGCGAGATACGGATATCACAAAACTGGACCCTAACCCTGCCCAAGGAATGAGGTACAGACAGCGGTACCACAACCAAAGCTCTCGGAGCTGAAAGAAGGGCTCAATGTTTTTCATGTCTTTACATCCAAGCTCTTAGTAAACAGCATCTGTTGGAAACGAATGACCACAAAACAAAGCTTTCCTCTTACTGTTGTGTGATTTATGCTAAGTTTACTGAAAAGGCCTGAAGGACGAATTCCCAAAGAAGTTTATCCAGTTCTAATTCCGGATCTCTCCAGGCTGTGGCTTAGCTGCTTAACATGCCAAGGCCTCCGTGTCCTCATATACAGATCAGAGATCGTAACAGTAACTACCTTATCAGGATCTTGCAAGAATTAAAGGAGTCAATGACTGTAAAGCCCTTGTACTTGTGCCTGAAACGTAAGTGGTCCTCCAGCGTTAGCTGTGATTGTTGTGGCACAGGGAGGAGGAAGGAGAGTGTGACCCCTGAGGTCCTGAGCTCCGGAGTTCCTGGAGACCTGGCCTGGCCACTTCCTGGCTCTGTGACGGCCGACGACGAGCTGTCCAAGCTCACGCGGGCAGTAGCAGTTCCTGTGCACAGGATGACTGCCAGGGTGAAGCACACGGATCACAGCAGCACCTGGCACAATGCTTCACAGAACACCAGCGTTCAGAAAACTCTGTCCATTCCTTTCACTGAGGGGGGACACGCACTGAAGCTTAAGGACCAAAGGACGCATTCCAGATCACACGGACAATGAAGAAAGGGAACCAGGGAATACTCCGAAAACGACACACAACGTACTCAGAGGCTGCTTTCTCCTGAGCTAGCGGAAGCACGCAAGGCCTATGGGAAGGACACGCCTGTACTTCAGAAAACCCTCGAGTTCTGGAAAGAGAACAGTTCCACATGCAGAGCTGAGCGGAGCTGTACGAAGGCTCCTGTGACAGGAACAGCGCGCGAATCGGGATGAGAGCGCTGTCCCAGGAGATGAACGTAGCAGCACGGGACAGTACCAACTGGAAGAAGCGGGGATACGGGGACAGTACCAACTGGAAGAAGCGGGGATACGGGAAAAGCACAAACTGTGCAAGTTTCTGGAACCGCCAAAACGTGACAGAAGTGGAAGAGCCCGTTGTGATGGCCGATGGCCAAGATTTTAAACCTGGGTAAGCAGGATGACGGCGTTCGGTATGAGCGCAGAGAAGGGGACTGAGGAATAATGAGCTTGATTTTTGTTCTAGTGTCCTGAATCACGGCGACAGCGAAAATCGAGGGAGAAAGGTTTCATCTAAGAAGCCCCAAAGGAAAAAATAAGTAAACAAACGAGAAGCCCAAGAGGAGGGACTCGTGAGGCTGAACCGGAGAGACCCGTTCGGGAGTCATCCTCCCACGACGAGAGGAGCCAGTAACGCGGCTCAACTAGCTGCTCTGCAGCGACCGCGCGCAGCTACCCGGAGAGCTACAACGGGGACTGCGCACCCCGACCCCGCAGCTTCTCTGCGGATTGGCCTGCGCGGGCAGCGCGGTCCGGCTGCAAGAGCTTCAGTGGCAGCAACAAGGCTGAGTGAGCGCCGCCCCGTGTCTCTGCAGCACAGCGACAGTCTGCGTTCAAGTCCGACCCCGGCCGGACACGACTGACTCCCGGCCGTCGCCAAGAACCGGGTCCGCCCGAACCGGGTGGGAAGCTACGGACGGCGCCTCGAGCCCCGCCTCCCGCCGGTCGCCCGCGCCCCCGCCCGCCGCGAAGGAAGCACCAGCGTGAGGCCGCCGGTGCAGACCGACAACTGGAGGGCGGCGCGCAGGACGACGCGTCCTGAGGGGTCGCTCCGCTCCCTTTTCCCCCGAAGCAAGCGGACTCTCGGACACAGGCACCGAGCCTTTACGTAAAACGCCGAGCGTGGTTCCGCTGACGACGCGCCCACGGCCAGCGCGTCCCGACGCTGACCCATCGGCCCCAACGAGCACCGGCGGCCACCCCGCAGCCTCGCCGTCCGGCCGGAGCCCCGCTCAGACCGTGAGGGGAGCCTCGGTGTCCCGGCCGGGCCTCCCCTTCTGTCTACGGCCTCGCTGTGACACGAGCGACCGGCCGGTAAGGCGAAGCACGCAAGACCGCAGCCCCGCCCGCGGCGCACGGAGAGGGGGGCCGGCGGGCCGGCGCGGGTGCCGCCAAGGCCGCCGACAGCCTGTGGCAGGGACGGGGGAAAGCGAGGCTCTCGGGCCGTTACCCTCCGTTGAAAGCGTAGGGCGAGAAGCGCAGCTGCACGGGGCCCGTGGTGCTGTGGGGCTCCATCGCCGGGTCTCGGCCGGGTCCCCAGCACCCTACGGCGGTCGACAGCATCGCACGGCGTGGGCGGCTCCGGGGCTCCGGCGGTGGCTCCCGCGGCGGCGACTGCTGTCTCACGGCGAGATGGCGCCTGGCCGGAAGTCCCGTCACTTCCGGCTCCGGCGGCTCCAGCGGTCTCACGTCAAGAGGGCGCCCGGCCGGAAGTCTCGTCACTTCCGGCTCCGGCGGCGCTCCTTCCGGCCGCTCTATCTCGCGGCTGTCGTTGCTCCTGTGGAGAGCCAGGCGCCCCCTATTCCGAGGAGGCCGCCAGATTTCTTTTTTTCCCTAAGAAAGGTTTTCCTTTCCCAAGAAAACATTGGAATTCACGCCTGATGGACAAAAATTTCAAAGTCTGACCATACAAGAAAATTGGCTGAACTGTGGAAGCTCGACTACTCTGTGGGCGTTGCCCGGCCCAGCTGCAGAAGCAAGCGGTCCCGGCGCGGGCTGGAGCCTCGGCAGAGCACGGGCGCGGGAGGGTGGGGGCGGCCCGGCTCCCGCGGCTCGGAGCGGCCGGGGTGTGTCCCCGCCCCGAAAGCCGGCTGACAGCCTGGCGGGAGGGAGTCTTCTGCGCTTGCGCAGCGGGACGCGCGTCCCGTTTCGGCGCGCCGCGAGGCCGGGCTGTAGGGCGGGGCCGGGGGCGGGGCTCGGAACCCGGACTCCCTGAGAGTCCGCGCGCGGGCCTGTGCGCCGCCCTCTGCGGTGTCTCCTTGCGCGACCGTGGACCGGCCTTTGAAGACGCGGGCGAGCAGGCGGTTGGCTCGTGCGGGACGGCTCCGCGGACATGCGCGCAGCCCGGGGCTGCGGAAGGGTTTGGGGGAGTTTCCGGAGGAGTGTCCGCAGGTTTCACGGTGAGCGGTCGGTTCCGGACGGAAGATTTAGCGGGGTCTGTGCGGGACGCAGCGCGCACTCCTCCCCGGGGGGAGTTCCCGGTCGGCTGGCGTGCGGGGCTCACACGGGGTCGGCGTGTGTTGGTCCGCGTCCCGCGGGGGCAGCCGGCGCCGCAGTGAACGGGAGGAGGAGAACGGCGGCTGCGCGGGACGCCCTGGCCCGCGGACGACAAGCGCCGGAGTCCGCGTGAGGACCGTCTGGGCACCGCGCGTTCCGTGTTAGACGAGCGGGGCGCCTCACGTCCGGAAGCAGGAGCCGGAGCCCTGCACCGCGATGCCGTGGGAGCCGGCGGCGTCGAGTCTGCGCGAACCAGGACCTGTCGGGACCGCGGCCCTGTCCTTACTGATGAACGACCCCGAACTCCCAGAGTCCGCGGGCCGGGCGGAAACCTTGCAGCTGGCGCTGGGACGAGAGTCTGTCTTCTGCCCAGGTGGCGGGCCTCCTGAATGAGTCTCTTACTTCTTTCCAGTCAAAGCTCATCCCTTTGAGTGCCGCCTTTTCTTCTTCTTTTTTTTCTTTCCAGCGAGGCTCCGACCGGATGTGGGGCTTGAATGCGCAACCCTGAGACTGAAAGCTGTGCGCGCTACGCTGCAGAGCCCGCCGAGGGCTCCTGGGTCCTGGCTGTCCAGGCCAGGGGCAGCCAGACCTGGGGTTTGGTAACGATTTGCTGAGCCAGCCGGGAGCCGATGCCCCTGTGGTGTCCAGATTCCCCCGGGGAGTCCCAGGGCAGAGCAGCTTGGCCTTGGCGGTGTGCCAGGACTTCCTTGGTAGTTTCCTGGGCTGGGAACCTGGAGGACCGCAGGGAGCTGCTCCAGGCTCGCTGGTCTCGGGCAGGGTGTCTGAGGGATCTGCCCCACAGCCGAGGACGCTATTTCTGTCTCAGGCAGACTCCTTGCTGATTCCCCGATGGCACTAGCCGCCAGGTTCGTTTTTTGTTTTGAGTGGAAAGGGAAGGAGCACGTGGGGAAGCGGACAGACTTCTGGACCAGGTAAGTCCATTGGAATGCGTGCCCATGCGAGCTTCTCCGCTGGGAAGCACTGTCCATGTTTTCTCCCTTTGGAAAGGCATGGCTTTCCATGCCTTGAATAACAGTCAATTTATTAGGAATTTGGAACAGATCTGCGTTGGTGTGGGTTGGGGGATGGTTGCGTTGTGTTATGTCGACTTTGTGTATAATGGGAAATTCCATCCCTATCCCACTAAATAGCCCCCTGGGCTGAATTCTGAGTAAGCGAAAGGAATATAGCCAGGAAACTAGGACTATGAAAAAGATGACCTTTTACTGTAACACAGTTTGGCCAGTGTACCAGTTAGAGATGTAAGGTGACCACTAAATGGCCACTTTGGATTCCTTCCTCCCATTCAGGTGCCTCCCAATAAGGGATCTTGGTTTGGTTCAGTCGGTGAAACTCCCAACTTTGGGGAGGAACCAGAAACGAAGAAGCATTCAGTTTAATTGGTGAAGCCAACTTCTAGAGAGGGACCAATGCTGGCAGGGACTCTGGGCTTCATTTAGTCATAGTCCTGTTCTGTGTTCTTTCTGAACTTTTGCCCAGGAAGATGGGGAATATTACTTCTGTTCCCAAAGAAGGTCCACGAGGGTGTGTGTGTGTGTGTGTGTGTATTATTTCTTAAAGATTTTATGCATTTATATGAGAGTGTGTGCGCGCGCGTGCGGACACTCACACACACACACACACACACACACAAGCAGGGGGAGAGGCAGAGGGACAGGGTGAAATAGACTTCCTGCTGAGCAGAACGCTAGATCCCAGGACCCTAATATCCTGACCTGAGCCCAGGGCAACCATTTATTTTTTTTTTATTTTAAACTATTTTTTAAAGATTTTATTTATTTATATGACAGATTACAAGCAGGCAGAAAGGCAGGCAGAGAGAGAGGGGGAAGCAGGCTCCCTGCTGAGCAAAGAGCCGTGGGGCTCCATTCCCCGACCTGAGCCAAAGGCAGAGGCTTAACCCGCTGAGCCACCCAGGCACCCCCAAGGCAGCCATTTAACCTTTAACCGACTAAGCAACCCAGGCGTCCCGTGAGGACATGTTTTAAATAAGTGATGCAGCGAGCTGAAAATCAACCAAAGGAAAAAAACCTGTTTTGCAGAGAGACCCAGAGACAGGGGTGGGTGGGGAGTGTTACTCTAAGCTTTGAATCTGCTCCCAGCCTTTCTGGTGGCGCCCTTGCACCTCTGCCTCCGCCTCCTGCTCCTTCTGTTTCTGCACCACGGGGGGCTCCGCTCACACAGCTTCTTCGCTCACACAGCTTCTCCACCATGCTCCTTGCCTGCCTCACCACTGGCTTCTGAAGCTCCTCTTCCTCCCCTCATTATCAAGGAGCGCAAAGCACCCCAAGATGCTGGGCCCCTCCTTAACGATGTTCAGGATAAAGCGCCTCCCAGATTAACGTGAAGGGACCCAGGGGCTCCCTGGGCTTGAATTGCTAACCTCAGACCCCCACAGGTGCCCCAGGTAAGAAGTGACAGTGGGGAACAAATCGATGGTCTTTTAGTGGATGCAAGTGTGACATGTCCAATATTAAAGCTAATTCAGTGCTGTTGGTTTAATTAAACATGTTTTTAGAGTTATCTGCATGGAATACGATACATTAGCTTTTATTCTACCTGAATTTATTAATTAAAATCATTTTGTATCTGCTGCATTGTCAACAAAAATGACTTAAAATGATGGTTGATTTTGTGTCTCATAAAGTTTTCATAATTGTTATGAACCAGTAGGTTGAATAAATAAAAAGCATATAGCTTTCAAAATTTTTGGTAACCTTGAACTTTTGCTAAGTTAAATGATAAATTGGGCTGAACTCATTGGATATGTAATTCTTTTCTAAATAAGATAATATACTAAAACGTTATTCGATGAACAGGCTTATCTGCTTCTGGCTTCTTAATACAGAGAAACTAAAGATACTTGGGTCTGCTAATAAACACAGTTTATACTTAATTGAAAGATTGTGCTATAATACATATGTTTTTAGAAATTATGAAATGTATTAATAAATTTGCCCCCTGCAGAATCCTGGTGTAGCAGTTCACAATTGGTTACTACTTAATTTTCACTGGAGACTAAGATTTCTAAGAGTTAAAATTCTACTAACTGTAGTGAAGACTGATGGAAATAAGGAAAGCAACTCTGTATGTAGGAAAGAAAGAGCTGTGTAAGAATGGTATAACAAATGAGAATCGGGGGAGGGGTGCCTGGGTGGCTCAGTCAGTTAAACAAATGCTCTCGGCTCAGGTCATGATCCCAGGGTCCTGGAACCAAGTCCCACATTGGGCTCCCTGCTCAGTGGGGAGCCTGCTTCTCCCTCTCCCTGCTGCTCCCCCTACTTGTGTCTCTCTCTCACTGTTAAATAAATAAATAAAATTAAAAAAAAAAAAAAGGTAAAGTGGCAATTTCCCTGATTTCTCTTAAAAAAAAAAAAAAAAAGAAATGAGAATGGGGTGCCTGGGTGGCTCAGTCATTAAGCATTCAGCTCAGGTCATGATCCCAGGGTCCTGAGCATCTCTCACCCTGCTCCGGGAGTCTGCTTGTCCCTCATCCTGCTCATGCTAGCTCCCTCTCTCTCAAATACATAAATAAATAAATCTTAAAAAAGAGAAAAGAGAATACATTTTTGTTGAGGTAAAAGAAAGTAATTTTGTCCTAAAATGAGACTGGTTATTTAGAAAAAAGGTTTGGGACAAATCTGAATGAAAAAGTTGTAGAAGGTTTGTGAAGGAAAATTTTTCAAATGGGAAAAAGATAATTTTATGTGTGCTCAAAACTAAGATGGAAATGAATGGATTTTTTTTAAAAGATTTTTATTTATTTGACAGAGATCACAAGTAGGCAGAGAGGCAGGCAGAGAGAGAGAGAGAGAGGAGGAAGCAGGCTCCCCACCGAGCAGAGAGCCCGACTCGGGGCTCGATCCCAGGACCCCGGGATCGTGACCCGAGCAGAAGGCGGAGGCTTAACCCACTGAGCCACCCAGGTGCCCCAGAAATGAATGGATTTTAAAAGTATACTTGTATAAGACTGAAATTCTGTTTTTCTTTCTATTAAAAAGACAAAGTTTTCTGGGATTATTGGTCAGTTTTTTTGTTTTTTTTTTTTTTTTTTGTTAAGATTTTTATTGATTTATTTGACAGACATCACAAGTAGGCAGAGAGAGAGGGGGAAGCAGGCTCCCCGCTGAGCAGGGAGCCCGATGTAGGACTTGATTCCAGGACCCTGGGATCATGACCTGAGCCAAAAGCAGAGGCTTAACCCATTGAGCCACCCGGGCACCCCTGTTGGTCAGTTCTTGATAAAATACTTTCTTATACTTGATATGATACTTTCTTGATAAGAAAGTATAAACAAAGTTTTTTTTTCTTTGTGCAGAAAACCAAAGTTTCTATGTTTTGCCTTTATCAGGTCTTTGATTACTTAGAACTAAAACTTCTCGAATATTAAACGAGCTAAGTTTTGCTAACTATATAACCTTCTGTAGACTCTCTTATTGCCACCTTGGTTAAATAGTTAATTAAATATTAAGTGTTATAGGGGCGCCTGGGTGGCTCAGAGGGTTAAAGCCACTGCTTTCGGCTCAGGTCATGATCCCAGGGTCCTGGGATCGAGCCCCATATCAGGCTCTCCGCTCAGCAGGGAGCCTGCTTCTCTTCCTCTCTCTCTGCCTGCCTCTCTGCCTACTTGTGATCTCTGTGTGTCAGATAAGTAAATAAAATTAAAAAAAAAAAAAACTTAAAAAAATATTAAGTGTTATAATAATGGTCCTATTTAGGCATGTGTTTTAGAACTTTGAGGGTTTTTTATTTATTTATTTAATTTAATTTTATTATTTTTTTAACTTTGAGGTTTTTTAAAACAAACTTCCCTAGATTCAATTTCTAAATGAAGTCTTTTTGACTAATTAAGCTTTTTTATTTGGTATGTTAAGTTACTGATAAGCCTGGTTTGAAACATTGCTAGTTCTCTAATGTTTGCTCTTCCAAATTTAAGGAGATTTTCTCTTAGGATATCTGTGACTTATGGAAATATGATAACATATTCCTTTGTGAACAAATTTAATCATTTGACTTTTCTCTCTACCCGAACCCTCGTGAATTCATAAGTATTCTTTCTTTCATGACAGTTAAAATTGTTTGCATAAATTTGGCAAATCTGTTCTTTTTATAACAGGACACCATTGGAAATATTCATTATACTACCAAGGCTTTGACTGGAATGCCATATTGGAGAGAGACATACATAGAATCAGATTTGACTAGGCAGCTTTAAGGAACTAAGGTTGACTTTACAGAGTCAATAAAGTTCCTTGGAGATGTCAGTGGGATGTCTTGCGTAGGAAGTCCCCAGCAGCCTTACCGGGTGAGTCAAGAATGTCACTTCCTGGCAGGTACTGGAAACTTTAGAATATTTGGGGGACCTCAAGAAGAGGAATTCACCTAAATCTACAGGTATTACAGGCAAATCTGACACAAGTATTTGGCTTGGCTTCTGGCCTCAAGACACTATTAGAAGTTTAATCTGGGGTGCTTGGGTGGCTCACTCAGTTAAGCTTCTGCCTTTGGCTCAGGTCATGATCTCAGGATCCTGGGATCGAGCCCACATCCGGCTCCCTGCTCACCAGGGAGTCTGCTTCTCCCTCACTCTCCCTCTGTGCTCTGTCAAATAAATAAATTTTTTTTTTTTTTTAAGATTTTATTTATTTGACAGAGAGATCACAAGCAGGCAGAGAGGCAGGCAGAGAGAGAGGAGGAAGCAGGCTCCCCTAGAGAGCAGAGAGCCCGATGCGGGGCTCGATCCCAGGACTCTGAGATCATGACCTGAGCCGAAGGCAGCGGCTTAACCCACTGAGCCACCCAGGCGCCCCTCAAATAAATAAAAATCTTAAAAAAATAAAAAAGTTCAATCTAGAGAATCCTTATGAACAGTTCTAGCAAAGCAAGTTTTAAAGAATTTATGCAGTCAATCACTATTCTTGCTGAGCTTATGTAAATAATTAGGCCAAGGTTGTTAAAATTGGACTTTTCAAATGATTTAGTCTCAATTTGGCTATCTTTAGAAATGAGGGCGACTTTAGGAAGAAAAATTATGTTTCAATAACACACCTTCGTGGATGTTAAGTTCTAGTCCTGATTATCTTTGAGTGTGTGTTTGCCTATGCTGGACAGTTTGAGTTAAACTTCAGAGAAATTGTCACAGTAGCTGACATATAGACAGTCCTCATGTTTGTTTCTCTGTGGGGATGATAAGACCACATGGGCATATGATTACTTGAACAGCGGGACAATGGGATGGATTCCCCAACAATCATAAAACTCAACTATCACCTTGACCAGTTCTCTGTGGTTGGGATGGCAAAACTGCTCCTTCAAAGCTGGAGCATACCCCATTCCATGGGGTTAACTATGGACTTGTGGAGACAGTGCATGGCCTAACTTTCCTTATGATAGGATTGGATGATGCACTTGGGGATACCCTTATTTCCTGGAACAAGTCCCCTCCCACTTGCCATTGATTCCTCCTAATTAAGGCATTGTTAAGGCTAGACTTCCAGCAAAGAAGGCTTCTTGATTCCTTTATCCCCTTGGCTCTGTCCCAGGAGCTGTCTCTAGGGAATTAAAATTCCAAGTAGAGGCTTTAGCCAAACATACAGTGCCACCGTTTGGCGAACCTGTCACTCACAAATTCAGAAGGTGGCTCTCTAAAACCAAATGGTTCTTAAAGATACTGACTGCAGCTCAAGGAGGACCTGTGCCCTAACCCTAACCCGAATTACTCAAAAAATGTAGCTGACGTCACGAAAGAGTTAAACACATCACCACCATAGATGCTCCAGCTCTAGATCCTTTTAGCAATTGGCTAAATTTAACTCCTCCTAAACGGAAATATACCCTATATTGCTGTATTTCTTGTTCTCCTTGTCTTTGGTGGTTTGAGTTTTCGCAGCTGTCAAGCAGCTCTCTGTATTCGTACTAGCTGGGAGATGCCCTCAGAGTCTCCCTCAGTAGAAATGCCAGAAACAGGACCCCACCACCACTCAGTAAAAGTCTTTACTCCAAGATCCTTTTGTGGTCCCCAATTAGGAGGAAGTAGCAACAGAAGAGGACCTTCTCCTTTAATCCCAGATATGGAATGAAGAAACTGAAAGTGGGGAATTGAAGGCTCCCCTGCCAGCCCAGCCACACTAGTACCCTTTGAGCTCTAGCAAGCACCCTTAGCCCCTGTGAGTAATCTTTATCTGTACACCATGCATTCTTTTTTAAACGATTTTATTTATTTATTTGAGAGAGTGAGAGCAGGGATCAGGACAGAGGGGGAAGCGGACTCCCCACTAAGCAGGGGACCGATGCCCACCTCGTCCCAGGACCCTGGGATCGCAACCCCGGTGGAAGACAGACGCCTAATCCACCGAGCCACGCAGGCGCCCCACCTGCACAAACCAGACAGTGCGGAGCCATTCCCCTTGCACAGCTTCGGAGCACGGCGATAACGCGGCTGGCTGGTACCGTCGTTCTGCGCCTGGTCAAGAAAAGCGAGGGGCCGCTGCCCTCCCGTTACTGATCAACGGCCCTAAACTCCTTTAAACATGCCCGAGCCAGGCCTGACGCTGGAGCGGGCCTTCGGACAGGGCGCCGCCTTCTTCCCAGAAAGCCGGGGTCGCTCTCCGGTCAGAGCGCCTCTCCCTCCGCGGCAAGTGTGGAAAGAGCGCGCGGGACGGCTCCGCAGAACCGGCCAGGACGCGTCCGCACGCCCGGCGGCTTCAGGCCCCTTCCCGGACCCCGGCGAGAGCCTCCCAGGCCGGCCGGCTTGCGCAGTCCCGCCCGCGTGGCGCACTCGGCGGGCGGCTGCTGGTCGTCCGCCCCCCGACTGGGGCAGAGAGCGACGCCGCTGCACCGTGTCTGAAGGCCGCGTTTGAGAACCGCGATCTTGCCCCCCCGCAGCCAGCGCCAACCCGCGGACGGCCCGCTCGGGCGGCCCCGGTCCGGAACTGCGGGGGGCCCCGCCCGCCGCTCCTTCCCTTTCCGCGGAGGGCCGGGGCCGCGGCGGAAGTGCCCCTGCGCCAGCACTGCCCATGGCCGCCGCTCCAGTGTGCGCCGCCTGCGGAGGCCAAGGCTGGAACTGGCGGAAATGACATCATCAGCGCGCGCCAGAAGTCCGGCAGGGTCGGGAAGGGTCGCCGTGGCGGGCGCCTGGGCCGCCCGCGGCTCAGCTTCGTTTCCGCGGGCCTGCGGTGGTCTCTGCGGGGACTCAGGTAACGGCCGCTTTAGGTTCTCCTCTGCCCGGGGGATTCGCGCAGAGGCGACCGTGCAGCGAGCCCCCGGGGCGGGGGCGGGGGAGACGCTGAGCGGGCGCGCAGGCCGCGGGGGGAGGGGGACGTTCCTCCGGCTTGTGCCGCCGCCGCTCCGGCCTCTACCGGCCGCCCGCCCGGCCCGGCCCGCTGCCTCGGTTCCCTCAGCGGCTGTGCCTCGGAGGCGGCGTCCGTTGTTGGAGCGCCGGGCTCCGGGAGGCCCGGACCTAGCAGCGCCGCACAGCCTGCGGCTGGAGGCGTCTCCGCGTCGTGCCGGAGGGCGGGTGGAGCCCGGCCGGTGCGCCCCTGCTCGGCCGCCCGCAGGAGTGTCGCGGCCCTCGGGCGCCGGAGAGCCCGAGGGGAGGCAGCAGCCCCGGCCTTAGCAGGCCTAGCGGTGCGGGTCCCCGGCGGCGCGGTTCCCAAATCCGGACGTGTCGCCGGGCGCCTGGCGCGGAAGAGCGCGCCCGACAGAGGTGCGCCGACGCCGGGAGGCTCGAGGCTTCCCCGTTGGTGATTGTTCGCTGCGTCAGCCTGCGGGATAGGAGCGCGTCCCGCACGCGGCTGCGTGTTTGAGAGAGAAGTGGGCGCTGCGGGGGCCGCCGTAAGCGGGAACGGAGGACCGCGCGCGCGTGCTCCGGCGGGAAAGGCGTGCGGTCGGCGCGGCGAGCGCCGGGCTCCCGGCAGCCCGAACGCCGCGCCCCAGCCCAGCGGCGCCCCAGCCCGCGCTGCGGGTTCCCCGCGCGGAGGGTCGCAATGCCGGGCCGGGTCTGGGGCCTCGGCGTCTGGGGACGTCTCTTGTCGTGCGTCTGGTCTCGGATCTCGGCCGTAGCGGGGACCGCCCCCACGGAGAGTCGCCTGCGGTCAGTTTTGTCTGGCCAGACTGGCCCGCGCCCGCGGCGAAGGGCACCTCTTCACGCGCACGTGCGAGCCTTGGCACCGCTCTTGCCGCAGTGACCGGGAGTCGCGCTCGGAGCCCGCGCGGCGCGCCGACGCCGGCGGTGCGGGTCCTGAGCTTGTGTCTCGCGGGCCGCGCGCTCTTGAGTCCTGTCGTCTTGCGATGGATCTTTGGCCTGAAATTCTGATGTGTGAGTTTCTGCTCAGCTGCCCGCCGGACGCAGTGACGCGGTCCGAGCTTTGCGAAAACGCCCAGTTTCAGAGCACCGGGCGGTGTGTCTGGGTCTGCGTGGCGGGCGCGCGCTGCCTCTGGGTGACGCGCTGTCCGCAGGCGGGTGGCGAAGTGGCTGGCTGCGCGCCGTAGGACCCTCTGTTGCCGGAATGTCCGTCTGGCCGCGAGTCTTTTCCTGCCTCCAGACTGAGCTCTGATGCTGATGACCGTACCCTTTTCGTGCTCTTACTTGTAGCACTTCTGTTGTAGGACCACAGTTTTAAAAATATAATTTTCTTATATCTGATATTTTCTGAAGTGGGTGTTCCCGTTTTTCTTCTCTCTCTCTCTCTCTCTCTCTCTCTCTTTTTTTTTTTTTTTTTGGTCTTTTTCAGTGATGGGTATGCAGGATATATAGTCTTTGGGTCCTTTGTCCTCTCAAAGTGATTGTCTGATTCTCTCATTCATTCAAGAAATATCTGAGTGCTCGGTTTGTACCAATACATGCTTGATGTGTCTTTGATATGTAACATGTAGCTTTGAGACCAGCAAGTTTTATATGTGACAATATCTTATTAGATGATAATGTTTAAACTGAAATAATAATAGCTAACATTTATCCTGTGCTTACTATGTGATAACTAGATGCTGCTTTTTTAAAAAAATATTTTACTTATTGACAGAGATCACATATAGGCAGAGGGGTGGGGGGAAGCAGGCTCTCCGCTGAGCAGAGAGCCCCATGCAGGGCTGCATCCCAGAACCCTGAGATCGTGACCTGAGCTGAAGGCAGAGGCTTAACCCTCTGAGCCACCAGGCGCCCCTGGGTGGTGCTCCTGATGTGTTCATCAGCCAGTCCTGTTTGATGCTGTCAGTTCTCATAGCAAGTTAAGGATCCATCTGAGCTAAACTCAACAGAAGGTAGTCGCTTGGTTTTTTTGTCTAAAAGAAATAAAAAATGTGCAGCTAGTAAAGAGACGACGAGTTAAGGAAAACTAGGTAGAGCACAGTTTGTATTTACGGGTTTTGAAGAGCTCAAGTTACTATGTGTATAAAAACACGTTTTATTTATTTTTGGGTCTGCACAGCTTCTATTACAGTGTTCTATTAAATTAGTAGATCAATAAACGGTCACAATGTATTGGATCCAATTCAGTATTTATTGAGCTTAACACCCAAGACATTGTGGAGAATATATAATGTCTAATAGCACTGCTACAGTGCTCAGTAAATATTTCTACTCAGAGATGACCGTTTGCTTAGGAATTTGTTTTCTCTGGATATCTTTCCCCCAAAGATTTTTAACATTGATTATGACACCTTAATTTTGAACATTCTTAAGTATTTAAATATGTAATAAAACAATTTTTGTTCTATTGATAGTTCTACATACCAACACAATAAACGTAGAAAAAATAACATTTCAGCATTATAAGGTTAGAAAAAATATTCCAAACTAGCTTCATTGTTTTTTTTTCTAGTTTTTGTGTAATCGGGAAACTGGTTTATAAAACTGTACAGCCTGCCTGTATTCTTCCATTAAACATTGAACTTTTTTCAAAGCAGATTGTTGTTTCTTGATGTACATGAAGATAATGTAAGCAGTTGAGGAAGTTGCTAAGAAGCGTGTACTGGGGATGCTCTAGGAAAAGACTGAATGCCGAGGCGAGTTCCAGTCCAAAGGTTCTTGATTTACCCAGAAGAAGGTGAACATCATGGATCAGAACAGCAGCCTGCCGCCTTATGCTCAGGGCCTGGCCTCCCCTCAGGTAATGCAGCCGGAGGGGGAGAGTAGATGGGGTAGAATCTGCATTATTAGAGCCGCTGTAAAAAGGAACCAAGGAATTTAACCATTTATTGTTGAAAATGGGTTTGTATGGTTTTATGTTTCTCTTCTTTTCTTGAGAAGTTCTATTAGGCTTTGAGTAGGCATGACAGTATTTAATTTTGGGAGTTAAAATATATATCTGTCTATAAATCTTAATCTTTCCGTAAATATTTATGAAATGTTGATTATCGGGTCTTTGATTTTGAAAGTAACTCTCACCAGGTTATATTCTGGTTTTATCTTTCTCTTTTATGCTTAAGTTTCCAAATAACATATCTACTATTTTTTTTTTTAAGATTTTATTTATTTATTTGAGAGAGAGAGGTGTGGGGAGGGAGAGGAAGAGAATCTCCAGCAGGCTCTGCACTGAGTCCAGAGCCCTATATTGGACTCTGGGCTTGGTGTGGAGTCTGCTTGGGATCTGCAGTCCCTCTTCCTCTACTCCTCCTACTTGTGCTTTCTAATAAATAAAAAAAATCTAAAAATAAAAAAATAGTCTATAAGTCAGAGAAAGACAATTACTCTATGATCTCACTCATATGTGGAATTTAAGAAACAAAACAGAGGGTCATAGGGGAAGGGAGGGAAAAATGAAATAAGGTGAAATCAGAGAGGGAGACAAGCCAAGAGATTCTTAACTCTAGGAAACACAGGGTTGCTAGAGGGGAGGTGGGTGGGGGTATTAAGGAGGGCATGTGATGTCATGAGCACTGTGTGTTGTATGCAAGTGATGAATCCCTAAACTCTGCCTCCAGAACTAATAATACACTGTATGTTAATTCACTGAATTTAAATAAGAGATTTTTAAACAAAAAATTAACCTTAGATATGATTTTCATAAAATGAAAATGTCTATTTTAAGTGTTTTGATAATTGTGTATGCAAAATACACATCTGATCTGCTGATCCACAGCTAAAGAGAGTTTTGCCTAGAATTTCATACAAATGGAATCGTATCAGGATGCGCTTTTGTGTGTGTCTGTTTTCTTTGCCCAATATAATGTCCGTATGTCTGCAGATTCCTTTTCATTGCCAAGTAGTACTCGGCTGTGTACCCGCTCTCCAGTTGCTGACACTCGGGGGGCTTCTAGGTCAGGCTGTTATGAATAAAGTTGCTGTAAACATTTGTGAACAGGCTTTGTGTATACAGTTTCTGTCTCTCTGGGGTCAACACTTGGGAGTGGGATTGCTGGGTCATATGGTAAGTGTATGTGTCACTTTACAAGAAAGCGTCAGACCATATTCTAGTTCCACCAGCAGCGTGTGAGAGTCCTGGTGGTTCCACATCCTCACTGACCCCTGAGGCCTTAACTTTTCACCATTCTGGTGGTTGCCTGGTAGTATGTTTTCATGATTTCAGTTTGCATTTTCTTGATGGCTAACAGTCTTGAGCATCTTATCAAGTGCTTATTGGCCCATTACATGCCTTCATTTGTAGAATGTCCTCCTCATCTTTTGCCCATTTGTTTATTGGATTGTTTGTCTATCTTTTATTGAAGTGTAATTGCTCTTCATGTGTTGTGGGTATGGGTTCTTTCTCAGGGGTAGGTACTGTAGATGTTTTCCCTCAGTCTGTGGTGTGGCTTACTTGTTAATTTTCTTAGTGATGTCTTTCAGAGAGGAGAAGCTATTACTTTTTTTTCTGAAGTCCATTTGCGTGTATGTCTGTGGTCCATTGTGTGTTCATTTGTATATGTGATGTAAAGAGGCAGATCTTTAAAAAACCTTAGTCTTTTCAAAGTAACGGAACCTGAATATTTTCTTGCCCGTATTTTCTAGACCTAAGTGTTAGATGCAATGTCTATACTGTTAGGGCTGCAGTACACGGTTGATCCTCCTCTCACATTCTTCCTTCCACTATGTTGGTTAAACAGTTCAATGTAAATATCTTAGACAGTTTTGGTTTGTATTTTGCCAGATAAAGTGGTAGAAGTGGGAAAGGGTTAGGCTGTCTTTTGGATCTTGCACCCATGTGAGAATCTAATGAAGACTATGGGTCCCTTCATGCCAAAATATTGGGTATAGTTTTAAGAGGTCCATGAAGTCACCACAAGCTCTGCAGGCCCTGTGGGCTCCATGGGTTTCGGTGTCTGGTTAGTGCATTGGACTGGATTTAGGAGAACGTAGCTGTGATTGTGGCTTCTTCCACTAGGGAGATCTGTGGTCTCAGGAAAGTCATTTAGCTTTGTCTCCTGGTGTCCGTTTTCTTTTCCTTAATGTGGGAAGAACAGCATCTGTTTCCCCTTTCCCAGAGTTAATAAATGTAACAGTGTCCGCAGAAGTTAAGCATTTGGAAAAATAAATTGATATTGTTCTGATAGACATATTGGATTTTCTCGATTTAAACTTTTTTGGAGAGCAAATGACCCACCTTTTTGTAGAGTATTCGATAATTGTCATTATTGTTGTTAACACTCCAGTGTTTTCTTTGTGTGTGTCATTGTGTTGAACTAGTTAAGAGGCATCTCTAGGGTAAGCACGTAATAATCATCCAGACTTGGACAGATCCCTTGGAAGTGAGCGGGGAACTAGCCAGGCAGTATACTAGGGTAACAGTTTAAACGCAGATGGGGAGTCACTCTAGTTGTTTCCTTTATTCTCTCTAACGGTATTAGAACATTATTATCCTGTGGAAATGCCTGAAGGGCTAAGCATCAGGTTTTCACATGTAGTAAGTCGCAGGGTTGGATTTCACACCTGGGTATGATCCCAAATACTAAGCTTTTACCTACTGCGTTATGGTGAAGAGGAAAGTGATATGTATAAGAACAGCAAATGCCTTTTTACTAAGGCATCATAACCCCATTGATACTCGAAGGCATCTGGCCTCGTACATCTCCCCTCCTCCTCTACTGCACAAGTGCCGGAAACACCCAATCCCAGCTGGCCTGACTGTACTGTTCTCCTGACTTTCCGCAGGGTGCCATGACTCCTGGAATCCCTATCTTCAGTCCGATGATGCCTTATGGCACAGGACTGACTCCACAGCCTATCCAGAACACCAACAGCCTTTCCCTCTTGGAGGAGCAGCAGAGGCAGCAGCAGCAGCAGCAGCAGGCCCAGCAGCAGCAGCAGCAGCAGGCCCAGCAGCAGGCCCAGCAGCAGGCCCAGCAGCAGCAGCAGCAGCAGGCAGTGGCCGCGGTTCAGCAGTCCACCTCCCAGCAGGCCGCCCAGGGGGCCTCGGGCCAGACACCACAGCTCTTCCACTCACAGACTCTTACCACTGCACCCTTGCCGGGCACCACTCCACTGTATCCCTCCCCCATGACCCCCATGACCCCCATTACCCCTGCCACACCAGCCTCTGAGAGCTCGGGGATCGTGCCGCAGCTGCAGTGAGTACTTTCTGTTGTGTCTTCTCCCTTACCCTAGAAGGCTCCCTTGACTGGGTGCTGCTGTTCCTTGTTTTCAGGTGGATTAGTTTGTTGAAGGATGTCCTGCCAGTGGTAATCATAGGCTAACATTTGCTCTCTCTCACATGAGAAAGGGATGCTAAGCTGCCTTCGTGAGTCAGTCCCTTCAGTGAAGGACTTGCATAACATCTTCAGACATTTGGTAGCTTGTGTTCATAATTTTGGGCCAAATACAGAAACAGAAGCTACCCAGTTGTTACAGACCTTTCCCTGTGGCTGATCTGGTGAATCAAGCCTTGTGTCGTGTCCTTCCCTTGTCAAGTTTTCCGTTTCTGGGAAGGGAAGATGAGTTACTTCGTTTTTGTTAGTTCATGGTGATCCTTGTTTGTCTTCATTAGTTATTATGAGGGCTGCATATAACTCTTTGGAAAGCCGTGTCCTTTCCACGAGCTGAGGATGTCTTTTCTTGTCCTGAATGGACTTTTCTACATAAATGAAATGGGTTCTCTATGTAACCGAATTGGGTGTGGGGTAGGTGGGAGTAGGAAAAAAAATTATGAAAAACATATAAATATTTTCATGTATCTGTCAATGAGAAGTATATAGCTTTTGCTTTTGGGAAACTTACTGCCGAACTGAAGGGTCATTTGCAATAACGACATTATCTAGTTTTCTTGTAAGCCATCTCTGGTCATTTTTAGAACTAAGTAATGTTTACTTATGGGTCCTGTTATCCAGATCTTGCCTCGGGTGTTTGACCTGACATAGTTTTAAAAATCAGACACTTTGCATTTTACTGATTTAGAGAGATAATCACTTGTGAATTCACCTTTGTCAACACCACTCCCTGTTGTCGTGCATACTTGTTTGGGTCTTGTGGGCATTTAAGTTTGCACCTCTTGTTTAAATCAAATTATAACTAGTTGTGATGGGGGTATTTGTTTCTTGCCGGCACCTTAAACTTTCTGATACTCTACAGAGCATCTAGTCAGCCACATTACTGAGTTTCCTTATCAGCTAAGAGCCCTTCTGGGTGGGAATTCAATGGCTTCTAAATCTTAGAGGCTTATGAAGAATTGGGGTAAATAATTAATGAATATATAAGAATATGTTTTTAAGGGGAGCCTGGCTGGCTCAGTTGGAAGAACATGTGACTCTTGACCTCAGGGTTGTGAGTTTGAGCCTGTGTTGGGTATAGAGATTATTTAAATAAATAAACTTAGAAAAGAAAAGAAAGGAAAGGATTCTGAGGGGGATGGTAAAGCAGGAGAAAAGCCCTGGACCACATGGCTTTGGGGAATTCTTGCAGACACTTAAAGAAGAACTAACACCAATCCTTCCCAAACTTCTCCAAAAAAATTGAGGAGGGAGTGCCTCCTAACTCATTCAGTGAATCCAGCACTGTGCTGACACCAAAGCCAAAGACACTGTAAAAAAAAAAAATCTACAGACGAGTATCTCCATGATCATTGATGGAGAAGTCCTCAACAAAATGCTAGGAAACATCATTAAGCAGCGTATTATATACACCATGAGCAAGTGGGATTTTTATTCTTAGAATGCAAGGGTGGGTCAGCATACAAAAATCAACCAGTGTAATACTCCAGAACAATGAAATGAAGAAAAGTGATCATCTCAGTTGATGCAGAAAAAGAACGGACAAAATTCAACGTCCTTTCATGATAAGAACAGTCAACAAAATAGGAAAAGATGGAAACTATCTTAACTTAGTAAAATCCATATGTAAAAAGTCACAGCAAGCCTAATACTCAATGTTGAAAGACTTAATGCTTTTCTTGTAAGATCAGGAATAAGGCACTTATATTCAGCAGATTACTGGAAGTTCTAGTCGGAGCAGTCCTAAGAAATGCAAGGCATCCAGAGTAGAAAGGAAGGAGTAAAGTTATCTTTTTGCAGATGTTATGATCTTACACATAGAAAATCATAAAGATTCCACAAAAAAGTATTCGATATAATAAGTGAATTTATTGAGAAAAGTGGCAAGATACAGAGTTAACACTCAAGAGTCAGCTGCATTTCTGTACACAGTGAGCAATATAAAAAGGAAATTAATCAATTCCATGAACAACATGATCAAAAAGAAGAAAATACTCAGGGATTAGGTTAACCAAGGATGTGAAAGACCTATGATGAGAACTATAAAACATTGCTGAATTAAGACCTGAATAAGTGGGAAGACATCTCATGTTCATAGATTGGAAGATTTTATATTGTCAAAAGCTTAATATTACCCAAAATAATCTATGTATTCAAGTGCTGTCCCTATCAAAATCCCAATGATATTTTTTGCAGAAATAGAAAAACTCAGGCTGAAATTCATATGGAATCCCAAGGGACCCTGAATAACCAAAACAATGCTGAAAAAGAAGAACAGCCTGGAACGCTGACGCTTCCTGATTTCAGAACTTACCACAAAGTTACAGTGATCAAAACAGCATGGTATTGGCATAGACACAGACATTTAGACCAATGCAGTAGAACAGAGAACCCAGAAATAACCCTTGCATATATGGTCAAATGGTTTTTGTCAAGGGTGCCAAGACTGTTCAATAGAGAAGATAGTCTTTGCAACAAATGGTGCTGGGACAACTGGATATCCACATGCACAAGAATGAAGTTGGGCCCTTAACTAACACCACATTCAAAAACTAACTCGAAATGGCCTTTCTGGCGGCAACCTCCCCATAAGAACATGCCTGTCATGACGGACCTCCTTTACTCGACCCCAGAAGAGGAGAAGAGGAAGTACAAGAAGAAGTGCCTGGTGCAGAGCCCCAGCTCCTACTTCATGGACATGAAGTACCTGGGATGCTACAGAATCACCGCTGTCTTTAGTCACCCGTAAATGGTAGCTTTGTGTGTCAGCTGCTCCACTGTCCTCTGTCAGCCCACAGGAGGAAAAGCCTTCCTTTAGGCGGAAGCAGCTCTAAAAGCACCATGAATCAAGATGACAGGATCTTGGATATAAAAAACAAACAAAAAAACTAAAAGTAGATCAAAGACTTCAGTGTAAGACTCAGAACAATAAAACTCTGAAGAAAACGTAGGACAAAGGCTTCATGACATTGGATTTGGCAGTATTTTCTTGGATGTGACTCCAAAGGCAGAGATAACAACAGAAAAAAATAGATAAATTGGACTGCATGAAAATTTTGAACACTTGTGTATCAAAAGACACTGTTCACAGAGTAAAAATGCAAACCACAAGGTGGGAGAAAATGCTTGCAAATTGTGTATCTGATAATGATTATTATCCAGATATTTAGAGAACTAAAAACCCAACAACAAAAAACCATAGAGCCTGATTGCAAAATGGGCAAAGGACTGGAATAAACATTTCTCCAAAGAAAATTCGTGAATGGCCAATAAGCACATGAAAGGGTGCTTGAGGTCGCTAAACATTGTTTATGTAAATGCAGATCAAAACTGCAGTGAGATACCACCTCCTACCCGTTAGGATGGCTACTGTCAAAAACAACATAGCAAGTGTTGGGGATATGGAGAAGTTTGACCCTTATGCACTGCTGTTGGTTAAAAAAAAAGAAAAAATAAGAATACGTGTAGCAGTTGTATGACTTAATTTGTGGTAGATGCCCCACTACCTGCTTGATTCCGTTTGTAAGGAGAGAAATGTCAAAGGTAGGTGTGCATATAAAGTTGATTGGAAGGAAACAGATGATGTAGAAATGAAAACATTCATTGGATTGATCATTCTAATTGCTCTTAACAATTGTGTATTAAGGTACCCAGCTGTCCTCTTACCCAACCAAATTGTAAGCCATCAGGTTTTCAGAGTATTGCATTTTGACAGGACAGGAAAAGAATCAAAAGCAGCAATGAGCTAGAAACAACTGGAGGTGCATTTGCCGTCTGGAATCAGTATTCACGGGATGGTGATGCTCCTCCTCAGCGCATGATGGTTTAAGGGCAATTAGTTTCATTCAAAGGGCTCATCAGGGCTTCATTCAGAAGGCTAAGGCATGGCTCTAGGGATAGATGAGCGCAAATCCTGACTTACCTGGCACAAGGTAACTGCCCCATTTAAGCCTCTGCGTCTTCCTCTGAAAATGTGAGTATTAATAGTTACTACTTGCTAGTGCATTGTAAGTATTAAGTGGGTAACTATGTAAGATGCTGACCGTGGTGTGTGGTAAACACTTAATAAATGTCAACAATTTAAAGAAATACACTTAATATAATTAAATTTGTTGTAGTAAAAGAATCAGATTTCTAGATAATTATCTAACATCTCAACCTGTAAAAGTTAAATAAATGATCATGTTTTCTTTTCAAATTTCTTGCAGAAATATCGTATCCACCGTGAATCTTGGCTGTAAGCTTGACCTAAAGACCATTGCACTTCGTGCCCGAAATGCTGAATATAATCCCAAGGTCAGAGCGATTTTAATGTATTTTAAACTGTAATAATACAGGAATTTACTGTTAAAGGTCCCTAGTCCAAAATGTTTGTGTTATGCCTATGTTTGTTGGTACCAACAAAATGAGGAATTATAGCAAAATGCGTATTTTTTAAAATTTTTTTATTGAAGAGCCACCATGTGAGAGACCCTAGAGTAATAGCAGTCTACATGTTAAACTACTAAAATTTGTTTACGTGTTATGATGGGGATCCCGTGACATTAAAGAACAAAATATGTAGTGTGATTGCATTTATGTTTTGAGATCTGTGTAGAATGGAATGATAGGCTTTCTGGAATCTACTTCAAAATAATCCAGTTGGAGAATTGGGGAAGGGCATTTGGATGAAACAGGGTTGGCCAGAAGTTAATAATTTTCAGAATTGGATGGTAAGTACAAGGGAGTTCATTACATTTTTCTAAATTTGTATAACTTTTAAACTTTTTATAGTAAAAAGATTGTGGGATAACATACCTATAAGATTTTTGTTGTTAAGGTAGCAGCCTGAGTACATGGTAAGACTCTGCATTAGTAGATAAGCTGTTTTTTTGTTTTTTGTTATTTTAAATAGTACAGGGGCGCCTGGGTGGCTCAGTGGGTTAAAGCCTCTGCCTTCGGCTCAGGTCATGATCCCAGGGTCCTGGGATCGGGCCCCGCATCGGGCTCTCTGCTCAGCGGGGAGCCTGCTTCCTCCTCTCTCTCTGCTGCCTGCCTCTCTGCCTACTTGTGATCTCTGTCTGTCAAATAAATAAATAAAATCTTAAAAAAAAAATAGTACCTATTTGCATTCACAGACGAGTGGACATTCTTTGAGGACCAGAGCAGACAGGTGAGGTGTTTGAATGTGGAAGATGATCAGATTGAAGGCTTCTGGGACAGGGCCCAGCAGAACACAGTTCCCCCAAAGTTGAGAACATCTATTCTTAGCATGCTATTTACTTTCTTACCTGGGAAGCTGGTATTAGATTTATTTTGTCAAAGAGTAAGGTTTTATATAAGAAAAAGAAAAGTAGGCAGAAAGAAAAACTTGAGAATTTAACTGAATTATATGTGGCTGTGTAATGTGTGTCATTGTCTGGTTTGTGCCTCTCGTTTTTGCCAGGTGAGCACCATTTCCTTTACTGATGTCTCCCGTGTTCCCGCTTTGGTTAAATTCCCAGTCTGGGTTGCCTGTGAGGCTTTTACTCTTTGTCTCATGTGGCATTATTTGAACGTCACCTTGAAAAGAGTGGCCAAGTGGCAGCCTTCGAGCACCTGGATACTTGACAGTGGAAGAGTAGTAAAGGATAAGAAGCATCTTAAGTCTTCTAAGAAATAAATGGATTTCACTTCATATATCCAGGTTTTGTTTTGTTTGTTTTGTTTTAGTTTTCTGATGCCTAACCGAAGAATTACCTCCCAAGGATCAGTTGGGTCAGTTTTAGGAACGAAGTCTTTTTATCTCAAGTGATTGATTGTTCTGCGTCCCCCCGCCCACCCCCAGTATTTATCCACTTACTAGCAGTTGTACCAGTACTTCCTGGCTGGCCGGTAAATAGTTGAGGACAGTGTCATTAGCCGGCTCTGTTTTAGCCCATGAATTTGTGATTGTTGGGGCAGTGGTTTCATGTGTTTTTGAGCCACAATCCAGGAACTCCTGTCTTAGTTCAGGAACTCCGCAGACAGGGTAGAAATCTCATACACAAAGTGAAATCATGTTCTCATACCGTTTTGGAAACAGCACAGAATGATGAAAACCAAGGGGAAGAAGTGAGAGAAAGAAAAGGCAGTAAATACACAAAGTCTGTTGTGCTGTCCTTGGTTCAGAGAGGTCTTGGGAGGAAGCTGTATTTTCGGGAGTCATCACTTTCTGGAGGCCTTTGAGTAGATTTGGGGTTAGTGTTCAGGCAGAACCCACAGTCATTTGGATTCTGAGTACATGCAAGCTGGGGCAGGTGTCCATGCTTCTAATCCTGATGCTTGAGAAGTGTTTCAGGGAGGAGAGCCTGAAACGCTTTCATCTAGGCAGTTTGAAGCCGACTTCCCCCGATGTCTCTTTCGTGTCTCCGTCTGCTCCCTGTGTGCGGTGAGGTTTCCTCTGGAAGTGTAGCTGACCCAGAGCGGGTACATGACTCTCTATATGACATTGGTTTGACCAGTAGAGGTTTCCCGTGCTATCCAGAAGTTTGCATTAAGTCCCTTTGCTTTTATGAAAGATGTACCTTAGTACCTGTTTTTGCTAACAGAAAGACATCTGAGGAGAATTTTTGTTTTTACAAAACGGTAATTGTTTCCTCACTTTACTCCATTTCAGCTTACAAAAGGCTTCACAGGAATACTCCACTTTCCAGTAGCAGAGGAGGCCTGTGCTTGACAAGACCAACAGAGAGAAAATTAGTGGACCGTTAGTGGGGGCCAGGCCAGTTTTCCTAGGTCTTTCAGGAACAGCGTCATAGGATAAGAACTTGGGGGGACTTTGAGGTGTAACTCACCTTGTCATTAGGGCTGAGACTTTAGGCCAAAGAAAATAAAACTTTTTGGAAATGTGGACTGTTTTAGCCTTGGCCTTTTAACAAAGGAAAGCTTCAGTCAGTGGGAGAACTACGTACACACTATGATTAAGCGTATCTGAAGTTTTTGGTTTGGCTACTAGATCACATCTAAGTGAGAGTTCAGAGTTTTGCCCTCTATAACAGTTTTTCTTGGCTTGTGAAGTATCCTTGTGAACTTCTCAAGTTAAGTAGCCTCACCAATATGTTTGTAAAGTTTGAATCAATGTACATATTTGTCTCTGTCTTCTTGGTGGCTTTTTGTTTGTATGCATACATGTGTGTGCTACGTGCCTAAGTATCAAAATTTGAAGATGATTTTGAGTGGAACCAAGCCATTTTGAGATATTTAAATAAAACAGAGAAATACAATGACTAAGTTTCTGCCTCCCTTCTCAACTTGAAAATCTATATATTATTGTGTTGTCAGTGGTGGCTAACCCTAGTAAGAACTGCTGTTTGATAAGTTAGCGACGCCTCTTTCCCTAGAGTACGGTGTACTCTTAAAATTGATATTTCCTTCAGAAGTCTGATTTTTCTAATAAGTCACTAATTTATGTTTAATGTTTTAATTGGAGATATCCAGAGAAGATAGAAAACTCTTATTTTGCTCATGACATAAACCTAGATCTTATTAACTATTAATATTTACTCATGAACCTCTAGTAAGACAATTATTTTAGTAGAAAGAGCTGTTGTAACTGTATTTTATAATAATATTTAGAAGTTAAACTATATCAGTATAAAGTATACCTTGATTATGTTAAATATATGAATCATTACTTAATGACTCATTTTAGGGTGTATCCCCAGAGCAAAACAGTCAGAATGAGGCAGGTTTAGATATATTTTGATAGTTTATGAAAATAGTTTATTTTTCTTTTTTAAGGGAAGGGAAGTAAGTAGCTGGGTTTAGAGTCGAGCATTGTTTCACAGTTACATAGGAAGCAGACAAAGCCATACAGAAGTGTAGGGGAATGTTTGTCAGTGATAGCAGATAGCTAAGTTGGATGAGCTGTGGGTTGAGAAAAATGTTAAGTAATGATCTTGGAGCAAGTGTCTAAATCTCTAAAATATAACCTTGCCTTTTATATACAAGTGAGGAAGATGCAGCTTAGGTAGAAAGGTCCAAAATAAAAATTGCTGTCACAACTGGCTAAGAACAAAAATGGCTCATTTAACTGTTGAGACTTTGGTCAGCTTGGTTGAGCTAATTAAAATATGGAGAATATCAAATATGGCCTGTTGTTTCAGAGCCCCTTTTTATGGTATGAGAATAAACCTTTACGGTTACCTAATGGCCATTTAGGAAACCACAAAGATACTTGGATCCAAGAAGAAGAAGAAAAAGTTCTTCTTCTTCTTTTTTTTTTTTTAATACTTAGAGTAAGAATCTAAGGAGAAAAAGGAAAAGTCAGAACTGTTTAGCTTTTTTCATCATTTAAACCATTTTACCTTTTACTTTGAAATGTAATATCAGCATATTAAGTAAAATACATAATGTTGAATTTGTGATATTAAAAACTGTAACAATTTCCTTAGTAAGAAGGTACAATATATACTTATTACCTGTTGTGTCTGGTATAGTCTTTACCATTTATATTAGTTACTACTTTTAGCCAAAGCAATCAAGTGTTGTTGCTTACGGATGCAAGGAAAATTAGAAGGTAGATGACCAAGAAATGTCTTGCTGTCTCTCCATCAGAGCACGATATATATTCGTTCTCTAATTGTTTAAAATGGTAAACATGTATATCAACATTATCCTTCCACCAAGAAAGTGAATGGTTATTATATCGAATATTAAAAAGAAAGTAAATACCATAAAAACTTTATTGACCAGTGTTTTTATCTTTATCTTAAGAAATTATCTAAATATTAAAAATTTTTTAAGTATTTGTCCAAGATCCCAGGGTAACTAACATCTGGAAGTAACTGTTTATCCATCGTGGCAAGCCTGTATCATGTGTAGCATTAGAATAATTAATCTTTTATCATTTTATTTACTTTGAATATGTAATTTTACAGTTTTATAGTCTCCAGTGAATTGATACTGTTTGATCAAGAAAACCAGTAGAGGGAATTTAAGAAGTGCTAAATGATGAGGCTTTTCCTGGGACTTGTATAAACTAGAATATAGTGCTAGTATTTTTGCATGATGGTGAAATCTGAGGGAGGACCACAGGTTTTTTTTTTTTTTTTTTTTTAAGATTTTATTTATTTATTTGGCAGAGAGAGATCACAAGCAGGCAGAGAGGCAGGCAGAGAGAGAGAGAGAGAGGAGGAAGCAGGCTCCCCGCTGAGCAGAGAGCGGGACTCGATCCCAGGACCCTGAGATCATGACCTGAGCCAAAGGCAGAGGCTTAACCCACTGAGCCACCCAGGCGCCCCAGGGGACCACAGTTTTAAACTAAAATTGCTAAAGCCGTCTAATTTGTTGAAGAGTCATCTTGATTAGAAATGAATTTTTCTTTACCAGATATTAAAATTTTTAGTTATTTGAAAGCTATTTTTTGCTTTTTATCATGTAAGCTAGTATTGTAGGCCATTAATTCAATCCATGGCTGAAGTATGTTCCCCTTGAGTTATAATGTTAGCAATAAAAACATTGTTAAAACTTAAAAAGTAGAAATAAAGATAAAAACTTTGATTTTTTTCTTAATTTGGAATTTTGTAAGTGTTAATACTTTAATACTGTTTCAAAAGCCAGTTGGAAACAGAAGGTCATTTCAGTACATCTTGGTATGTTTGTAATCTAATTTTATTCCCACTCTGGAGGTAGAGAAGGTTTATCAGTCTACCTGCCAAAAAAATCATTAATAAAACAGAGAAGTTACAATTCTAGAGGCTAGCAAATACAAGGTAGGAAGAAGTACTGGTATTTATTAAGGATGTAATAAAGTAAAACGTTTTGCAAATATTACTTCTTTTCTTTAATTGGGGGTGTAGAGCGAGAGGGAGAGAACAGTTCCCAGGCAGGCTCCACGCCCAGCCCGAAGCCTGACTTGGGGCTCTGTCCCACAACCCCCCTGAGATTACTACCTGAGCTGAAACTAAGAGCTGGTTGCTTTACTGCCTGCGTCACAGGCACCCCACAAATGCTACTTCTTGTTGGGATGTCTGTGAAAGAATGCGCAGACCTTGGCTCGCCTTACTTAGTAGTCACCGTTCATTCTGCTCCCTGTGCAAAAAGCATGCGTGATGCTGTGAGGGAAGCCTGTGTGGGAACACGTGTCAGACCTTACGAGAACTCCGTCTGTGACTCTGTATGTGTATTTGTCATTGTTCTTCTAAAGGAAATCAGCAGTTGGGCATGACCTCATTGACGGTTGTCTCTGACCCTTTTAGCGATTTGCTGCTGTAATCATGAGAATAAGAGAGCCCCGAACCACTGCACTGATATTCAGTTCTGGGAAGATGGTGTGCACAGGAGCCAAGAGGTAGGGTTAAGGAGTTCCTTCTCCTGGTCATATGTTACCATGATTATCCAGTTGCATTTTATGTATATTTGATAAAATGTAACATCCAAGCTATGACTAAGGATTCCTGTACGTGAAAAATTTTATATATAGCACAGATTCATCCCCAAGTGAAAAAAAAAATGGGTCAGGAACCACAAAATCTCAGAGCTGATGCTGTGAGGGAGTCCAGATGGGCTGGGTCCTGGCAGCGGGACAGCCCCTTGTGCGTTGGCCACAGAGCCCTGCTGCCCCTTGTTACAGGCCGTCGGCCTCAGGAGGGTGGGGTTGTGCGGGTCCTAACGAGTGTCCCCTTTCCGGACAAGCGTTGTTGCCTGTGCTCTTCACCTGTCCGGAGTGATCCTGTCTGGGAAGGTTAATGCTTTGGGCCTTGACTCTAAGCCTTATGGAGCAGATGCCGTGTAACTGGTGGAAGGCAGTGGTTGGGGGAGGAGTAGATACAACAGCTTCGTAAAGCTTGAGCAAATGAAGTAAACTAAACTTCTGAAGTAAAAGATAATTCCTGTGCCTTGGAGTTGTCCACACGCAGAGGGGACTGTGGATGCCTTTGCTTATTTGGTGAAGGGAAGGCTGCTGCTGCGGATGTTGTAGTTCCTGGTCTCTGAGTTTTTTCAGAAGCCAAGATGCGGGTCTATCCCTCGCTTTCACGGAAGTCTTCAATTAGGAGACTTGTTTCCCCTGGATGGAGCTTCGAAAACTTCTGGTTTATCAATCAATTCTAGGCAGTTTTTCTTTCCCAGACATGCTTTTCATGTGCACTGTTCAGCCTTCTTTATCCCCTTGCTACATGCTGAATAGTGTGTGTCTAGTTTATTTTAGTGAAATCGGAAACTGCAAATTTATTTTCCTCAAGGAAAAAAAAAGCATTGCATATATGTGTGCTGAATTTTTGTCATTCCTGTGACCCCTGCACTTGAGGGTCTTTTGCTCATAATGGTGTTACTGCTTTTATTTTGCTTTTCTTACGTAAGCTCTCTATTACTAAGCCGTAGTTTTATCCAACTGATGAGTAGTAAGAATGGATAATGAGAGGTTTGACATAAAAGAGGATAGAATTAGTGTATGCAGTCGTCACGTACAAATTGCATCAGAGATGAGGATTTCCTGTCAGAATGAAGTTGTTAATTTTCATCTCAGGGTTGTGGGGTAAAATATAGGAATATTAATGATAGTGGTGGAGATGTGATGCTCTACTTTTATAAAACCTGGGCGTATCAGTAATTTGGTGTAAGCCTGCAATTTTCTGTCAAGGACATAGGAGTACTTTATAATAAAATAGTTAATGTCTTCTGTTATTTTCTCTTACTGGGGGAGGGTGCCGTTTTTCACTTTATTAAAAAATAAGCTTTTCTAGTTTGGACTTTTTATCAGTTATTCATGTAAGTAATTATTTTTTGTGGCTTTGACTAGGACTATCTCACTTCTTCCTTTCCCTAGTGAAGAACAGTCCAGACTAGCAGCGAGGAAATATGCCAGAGTTGTACAGAAGTTAGGTTTTCCAGCCAAGTTCTTGGACTTCAAGATTCAGAACATGGTGGGGAGCTGTGATGTGAAGTTCCCGATAAGGCTAGAAGGCCTCGTGCTGACCCACCAGCAGTTTAGCAGGTGAGCCTGAAACGTACTGCCTGTGGCAGCAGTCCGTTCGTAATCTGTGTAAACACTGTTCACGGTAAAACGCGCAGCACAGACAGTACGTAAGCGCAAATGATGTAGTGACAAATGTATTTAATGTTGAGGTTTTTTCCTTATGTCTTGGAAAATGTGTTATTCTCACTATTCTCCTGCTTCCCGTTTCACTTATTAACATCTATTATTCTCCTTGACTGGGATGAAATTGATTCCCTGTTATTTTATTGCTCAATCAATGCATTTGAAATGCATTAATTAAATCTGTAATCTCTTCTGTCAATTTTTATCCCCAGTTTTTTTTTATTTCTTCTGCTGAACATTATATGAGCTCTACCAGCAAAGTGTACACTTGAGTGAAATGAATATTCTTTCCTCTTATTTTCCCTGCCACTTACAAGGCCACTGCCCACCTTTCCAGCCTCTCTGCTCCCTGCGCCCCTCAGACTCGCCCTGCTCCTCTTGGACAGAGGCTTTTGTTTATCAGTTTTATACCTGGCACCCTCTTGTTGCACTTTCCACCTAGGAAACGTCTCACATTTCAGATGTCCTCCCAAGTGTACCTTCCTCAGGGAAGCCTGTTCTGCATTTCCACTAGGTTAATCACACGTTATAACTGGTTCAGTCTGTCTGAACTGGGAAAATGAGGCTGCTGGGGTTCGAATCCGACATGCCACTCATGACCCTTGGTAAGGTAGACACTGCAGAGCATAAAACTGAAGGTTTCATTTTCACTTACATCAGAAAATCCAGACTCATTAGAGTTAGGTCTTCAAGTGCTGATGACAGATTGCCCTTACTGCCCTTAAGTTCTCTCTCCTTTGGGTTCACCTCCCAGTGAGTTTGTGGCTTAGTCAGTATTTTCCCTGTGCTGGTCCTCATTTTGCCCTAAAGCACGGACAGCTTTTAATTTCTAAACTGTTTTTTGCCATTTTCCTCCTAGTTACGAGCCAGAGTTATTTCCTGGTTTAATCTACAGAATGATCAAACCCAGAATTGTTCTTCTTATTTTTGTTTCTGGAAAAGTTGTATTAACAGGTAAGTTGTAACAGAAAGTAGTGTCTGAAGGTTTGAAAGAATTTCAAGAACAGCATTTTCTCAGTGCTGAGAAGAAGTTTCACAGATTGGGGACAGGTGGCTAGCAAGTGGTACAGACGGATGCCTTTGCCCCTTTGTTCTCCTCCACCCTAACAGTCTGATGAGAAACATATCCGCCAGGGCAAGGGAGAGCAGGGAAAGTAGACCACAGCAAGACCTGTAGTGGGGAGAGCAGGGAAGGTAGCCATTACATCGGTTAAGAGATGACATTTTAAGTTGGAAACCCTCCAGTAGAACTTTGAGATTCATCAGCAATGCCATTTGGAGACAACAGGCGAAGGTTCAGGAGAGTTTGCTTGAAGGCAGCAAATGGGAGAATAAGGCTTGGTCATTCCTTCTGCGCGCTTGGGTCACAAGCTGCTCAGGTCACGTGCTGATGCAGGGACTGACACTGGTCACATGTGAACTGCTGAAGGAAGCTGCAGCCATCCAGGGCACAGTTTTTAACAGTTTTAAAAATCCATTTTAGGAATACAATACTCTAGAAACAAAAACAGCCTTGTGACAAGGGATTCCCTCATGAATGTTTTAGTGTCTGTGTCTAACTGGTAATGGAGAGAATTGTGCTTGTAGTTTTAAAGTAATTTTACCTCTTTAACGTGTTAAGAAAAGCTTTTTCCGACTCTCTTCTCCAACTTGTCTTCATAGGTGCTAAAGTCAGAGCGGAAATTTATGAAGCATTTGAAAATATCTACCCTATTCTAAAGGGTTTCAGGAAGACGACATAATGGCTGTTATGTACTCCTGCCTCTGCACCCACTTGTTTTTAAAACAAATCCGTTTGGTACATGTAAATGGTGGTGTTGCGGACGGCCCCGGTTTGGTAAGGTGATGTTCTGTGGGTGGCAGCACCGTGAAGCCCTCCAGCACGCGTTCCTGGCGGGGTTGCCGAGAAGCGGTCTCCCTTCTGCAGAGAGAACGCCGCAGCGTTCTGTAAGTTGCTCGTACTGTGCTGCTGTTGGGCAGCGCTGCCCGTTTATTTATATGTAGATTTTAACACGCGCCGCTGTCAGCACGTTGGTTTGAGGCACAAAACTTCCAGTGTTAGAGCCACCACTTCTGCAATTGATTGGACTTTTTCTTTTGTTTAATTTCCTCCCCATAAACCACAGTTTTTATATTTCTACCAGAAAAGTAAAAATCTTTTTTAAAAGTGTTGTTTTTCTAATTCGTGACTCCTAGGGGTTATTTTTGTGCCAGACACATTCCGCCTTCTCAGTATTGCAGGCCAGAGGAGCCGCGTTAGCGCGGACGGCTGCGCGCATCTCTCTTCCTTCAGAGTGCTCTGTACAATAAATGCTGTTTATAAGAGTGTTCGATTGATGTCATAAATGATACCTTGTAAGATTTGTGTGATCATACTGTTCAAGTTGTATTTTAGATATAATTGCCTGAAACCATTTCAGTGTGTGCGTGCTTGTTTCGATGAACATTTCATGGTGTGTCCAGTGATAATGGATGAGCGACCTGAAAATTTAAGATTGCTCACGAAACATGGGTTTCTTATGTTCCATATATCGAGCACCTCCTGTTTCCCAGATACATTCATTGCCTGTAATTCTCACAAAACCTGTAATTTGGTTTTGTCCTCTTTCTCAGGTGAGCAAATGCTGGCCTCGGCTGTGGTATTTGCCCCTCGGCCAGAGAGTCCTTCAGTATGAAAGCTGGGCTCTGTGTACAGCCTGGTGAGGTGTTTTTCTCATGAATATTACCTGGAAATTTGTAAGTTCTTGGGTTTTATTGTTTGGGTTAATTTGTCACAGTGTACTTTCAAGCAGTTCAGAGGCATGCAGTCAGAAAGGAGGAGTTCTTTCCTTCTCTCCCTTTTGCTTATTTAGTTCCCCAGGTATCTCCCAAGCCCCCTTCTGTGCAGATTCTTTCCTTTTGGTCCCGTGTTTAGATCATACTAAAGCATTTGTTGTTTTATAGCTTTGCTGTTTTTCATTCAGTATGTCGTGGAGTCTGATAGCATCACAGATGTACAACACCCTCGCCCACGTACCTTTACGTATTTACCTGTTTCCTTCCTTATGGGCAGTGTTGGAGCATCATAAATAGTGCGGTAGGGAGCACCCTTGCATGCCTGTTTGTGGTTCAGAGCAGACATTTCTGTAGTGAACATGCCTAGGAGAGGAGCCACTGCCGTCCATCAATCCGATATCCTCTCCTTCCATGCAAGAAAGATTTTTCCACATAATAGGTCTTCTCTTAGGTTCTTTAGTCAAGTTTTGTAATTTTTTCATAGAGGGCTTCTATATTTCATAAAAGTAATTCCTAAGTATTTTCTGGCCCTGTTATTAATGTAATTTTTTATTACTTTTCAATTCCTGTTGACATATTTATCTTATTCCCAATCACTTTACTGGATTCTGAAGCTTTTCCCTGTGAAACAGCACACACAGACCTAACAGAACAAGTATTTAGCATAGCGTATTACTCAGTAGACATCCCTCCAGCCACCACTCAGAACCTTGCCCGTGTCCCAGGGGCCCCTCCTGTTCCAGTCCAGCCACAACCCCCCTCTCCCCCGCCCACCAATAACCATTAATCTTGAGTTTTATAGTCATTACCTAAATTACTATGAGGTGATCTTCCATTTAAAAAGAAATGGATGCTTTTCTGTCTGTTTTATTTCTTATAGTCCTGTTCCCTATCTTTTCCTTTATTTTTTTTAAGATTTTATTTATTTGACAGACAGAGATCACAAGCAGGCAGAGAGGCAGGCAGAGAGAGAGGAGGAAGCAGGCTCCCCACCGAGCAGAGAGCCCAATGTGGGGCTCAATCCCAGGACCCCGGGATTATGACCTGAGCCGAAGGCAGAGGCTTTAACCCACTGAGCCACCCAGGTGCCCCTCCCTATCTTTTCCTTAAAATGTACAGCCAAATTTACAGCTGGTAGTTTCTTACAGTAGGTGTTTTGCTATTTTCAAACACATGGTGTAGTTCAGCGTATTCCTGCGTTCGATTTTCTGCAGATGAGCGGCTACATCCAGAGGCTTGGTCCATCTGTAAAGACTATGTAAGTGGCATGCTCTGTTAGGAATCCAGTGCCCGGTTGTCTGTCTTCTCATTAATCTGTGAATTTGTTAGTGGGTTGCAAATGATGAAATTCTCCTTATTTTCTAGTCGTTCATGGAATACTTTTTATAAAGTGATACATTTCATATAGCAGGATAAATGATTGCTTCTTTCCCTTTGAAAGTTTTTGAGGTAAAATACCTGAGTTCATATTGATGTGTCCAATTCAAATTCAGGACTACGGAAGTTTCATTTAATCACACGTTTTTTACACTGAGAATCCTTAACTTTTTAAAGAGCATGGACAGAAGAGTTAGGGAATCCCACAGTCACTTACTTCACCTTACATTATACACGCAGTCGTCTCAGATCAAACCACCACCAAGGTGATTATCAAAAGCACTTACACATACTTATTTTGCTGTGATCTCTGAATTGTCAGGGGATGACGAGACCAGCATTCAGTATCTGCACTGAAAGGACAGGTCAGTGTATCGCTCTCTTGGTACAGGTGAGCAGCTGGGTCAGGCAGCATCTGAGCCAAACAGAAGTTTTGGGGGACAGTGGAATATGTGGATCAGCGATAGTGAAGGACATCCTTCACAGGAACTTACTGGGTGAGATGTGATCGTTTTAGTGTTTTTCAATGCATCTTGACATTTCTAGAAGTAACTGAATTGCTCGGTGTTTTTATGTAAATTTTTGGTTTTAGGTTATTTTTTTTTGGTGTTATTTTGCATATGATGGCCATCCTTTAACATGGATGCTAGCTGGCACTGTGACTTTTTCTTTCTGTTGATTTGGACTAGTCTGTAAGCAGAAAGACCCTGTGAACCCTCACCCTAATTGCCAGAACGTGGTAGGGGTACACACCTCAAGAACAGCTTGGCTGGTTATTGCCAACATGCCTGTGAGAATGTCCACAGTCATCTAGTGAGGTCTCCAGACAGACCCTAATGGATTTTGTTCAAGTCCTTGGCAGTCAGGGCACTATTCTGCTTTGGGAAACTCACTATAGATCGCAGTGCGAAGACCCCCCACTAGCCATGTTTTCCAGAAGCCACTGAGCTTCCCACCAAGTGTTGATTCTCGCCACCAGTTGATGACAACTTGTAATGTGTCCTCCAGTAGCCACTGGCTCTATCACTGTATCTGGGATTCTCAGACTTTGCTCTCCCAGCTTGAAAACTGTGACACCATCCTCCCTCTTTACAGCCCAGTAACAGATCTCCCCGTCGTAAGTCGATACTTCGGTTTCTCATATGGAGTGATTTCCCTGTATTTCACACACACGTTTATGAACTGTATGTATATAGGTTTAACAAGGACGTGGACTAATAGACCAGGACTTCTCGTACAAAAGTGTAGTGACATTAACTAATGGTGACCTTTAACAAAATGATGCACTTGCGGCTAGATTAGCTATTGGTTTTCCAGCGCTGATCAGCAGCAGCGTCCCTTCGGGGTTGCTTTAGAGCTGGGCAGGCATCACTGGTGCTCAAAGAACTGGACGGTCACAGCATAATTGTGAAACCCGAGGGGCTGGAAGGAGCCTTAGCACAGTCAACAGATTTAGCCAACCTCCGGGCCAGATTTCCCTAGTTCCTGCCTCCTCACTGAGATTTATTCCCCGTGTGTACACTGGCATGAGAGGGTGGGGGGAGGGGAGAAAGGCAGTCATTCTCTCTCGCCTTGCATCTCCTGTCTGTGAGCAGTGCTGCTGGCTGATCGAGGTCAGTTTTAAAGTAGAGCTTCTCTTCTAGTGTCAGGTATGCACCACACTCACTTGCCTACTGGGGTTTGTGTTTTTCCAGTGTCCTGGGCTTCCATATATCCTAGAGCTGGTGACACCGACCTGATTACCAGTCATGTCTCTTTGGGTTTTACCCACATAGTTTTCTCGGTTTTAACACTGCAAATTTTAGTAGGGAAAATGCTCTGCATGATGATTATCTTAATTAGGCAGTTAACCCATTTTTATTGTAGAAAGAAACACACACAGGCAAACGATTACTTCACTTATTCCCACCATCCTTGGTTAACTTGCTCACGCTAAGTATGTATCTTTCCAGATTGCTGGAGACATACACATGTATAAATACTTTTCTAAAAATACAAACATACTGTGAGTATCTTTGTGTCCGTTGAAACCTGTATCTTGTGCATATAGGTGTGTATCCTTAAGACTGCATTACCTTCTGTAGGGATTCACCAGAACTTAATTACCTGTCACCAGACATTTTTGTTGCACGAATATTTACACGCCGTAAACTCATCTAAAACAACATCTTTATACCTTTGTCTCTGCTGTAATTATTTCTTAGGATAAATGGACTTGCAAGGTTTAAGAGACTACGAGCATTTTTAAGGCTTTACATTCTCTTTAGGGTGTATTTGTATATCTTGCTTCCAAACAAATTCCTCTGTGTAGCCAGTCCCCAGTCTACAGTTTTCAGCACAGGTGAAGACAGCCAGGACACCCCAGTCAACACTCCTGCCCAGTCTGTCGGCCTTCAGGTGGTTGAGCAGCTGGGGCATGACCTGAGAAGAGGATGACAGGATTAGAGCCCTGCGCTGAGGCAAGGAGCACTGCTTTCAACAGACCTTCCTTGCCAGAGTGATTGCAGGGCCCCTGGTCTTTCTGCTCTCTGGCTTTGACAATGAGAACCAGTTACTATTGGATACAGTCTTCACAATTCCTTTTTTCCCCCAAGCAACAGGTATTACCTACTCCTCTGTAAGGTTAGCAGATCCACAATACAAGAGCACTTATACCTAACCCAAATGGATTGTGACCCTAACAATTCCTTTTGAAAAACCATTTGTCTTAATGACTATATCCACCTGTTTTCCTAACAAATCCACAAACTAAAGACCAAACCTTACTAAGGCCTCTAAAACGCTCCTGTCACCAAGTACAAAGACCTTAACTGCCACAACGGGAAAAGAAGGAATATTCACCATTACAAGGGTACAAAAGGCAGACACTAAAAATAATGATGTAACCACACTGGGAGTTGGGAGGATGGTCCAGAGGGAATAAGGAACTACGTGCCAGTCAGCGGGTAATGTCCAGAGACGAGCAGACTGACAAGTCATCAGAAAAAGCATTTACTTGAGAGCACTACCGGACGAAACTGTAAGACTGTTCCCTCCAGGGAATAAGCTCTGGGGTGGGAGGCACTTCCCGTGGTAACAACAGGACCCGTGTGCATGTGTTACTTCAGTAAAGTTTTGAGGCATTTAATAACATCACTTACGGCGATTATATCTTGAAATAGTCATTTAAGGTCATACCTGGAATTCAAATGTTCTCTTGGCACCACAGGGGCAATTTGGAATATCCTTTTCTTGAGGGATATTTTCACCAGAGATCCAGATGGGTGCAATCCCTCTGCCGTATCTGAGAACCTAAGATCAGCCAGCGTCACGAGCAAACCTCCACCATCTCCTCTCAACTGCCAGCACGACTGGCTAATAATCTGGGGAACTTTGATGAACACTCACCCGAAACAGTTTTACTGTTCCCCCACCTCAGACCTGGCACCATTAATACTTTTTCAGTGTTATCAAATCAGGTATTTTAGCTTATCTGACTCAGGATACCAAAATCCCATTTCGTAGATGATGATATGGTTAGAATCTGAATCCTAGGAATGTTCTGTGAGGGTCCCACCATAATCCTGTTTCTCCATGACCAGCTTCTGAATCCAAAATGTAGCCCAGAGTCTGCTTATTTTCACAGTGAAAGGAACCTCAGTTAAAAATTTTAAAAGGGACCAGGGGTGTCTGGGTGGCTCAGTTGGTTATGCACCTGAATCTTGGTTTCAGCTCACGTCACGGTCTCAGGGCTGTGAGATGGAGCCTCCAGGCTCAGCACGGCGTCTGCTCGTCCCTGTCCCTCTCCCCCTCCCCTCGCGTGCGCGCTCTTTCAGCATGCTCTCGCGAATGATAAACAAAACCTTGAAATGAAAAATTCTCCCTTGCTTTGCCCCCCTGCCCCTGCTTGTACTGCTCTCAAAATATATACATACATATTTTTAAAGAAATTTAAAGGGACAAATGTCAAATAATACACAGTTGTTTAAATACTACAGAGAGAAACTGCATCGTAACCGAGTGGCTTTCCTAGGTTTTGTCAAAAGCATGTGCATTATCGGGGCACCTGGGTGGCTCATTGGGTTGAGCCTCTGCCTGCAGGTCAGGTCATGATCTCAGGGTCCTGGAACGGAGCCCCGCATCTGGCTCTTTGCTCAGCGGGGAGCCTGCTTCCCCCGCTCCCTGCCTGCCTCTCTGCCTACTTGTGATCTCTGCCTGTCAAATTAAAAAAAAAAAAAAAAAAAAGTCTTAACAAAAAGGGATATGCATTACTAAAAACTACCTTCGCAGTGTTTAGGACCTAGGTTTTTTCTTATGATGTTCTTCCCCTGGGTATTTATTTAATTCAGTGACTGCTTTTTAGGCATTTAGCTGAACTTTCTTCAGTGATTTAGGTTTCGGATGATTGTCTTTAAGGGGAATGAAATTAATTCAAGAACAGAGATGAAGAAGGGAGACATTTGCTGAGCACTTACTATGTGCCTCCAATTCCCCCTTCATCCTCACAACTAACCTCTAATTTTTTCACACTGTAGATGCAATTACATCAGAGCTCTTCATGTAACTCTAGAATCGAGGATTATTCCCAACCCCAAAGCCCATTTTTCTTCTCAGAAAACCAGTGTCTGTGTTAACGTATCATGTTGGTCTTACAAGCAAAAGGTTCCTGCTGGATAAATGGGCAAAAATACCTGTTCCGTTCTCGCTGCCGCTGGTGCAAACTGCCTGTATTACAAGCAACATCTGACTCACTCATCTGTGTCCGATGCCTTCTTTAAAATACGGACCCCACAGGATAAAGAGCATAACCTGTCGTTTTTCAGCAATTACTGACAGGATCAGCAGACCATCTGTGTGAAGAATGCCTACTATAAGAGACTACCTGTATCGTAGTTACTTTGCAGGGACTGTACCTTGAAAACACCACCCGAGAAGAACACAAAGAAGAGTTGTAGGAGTTCTAGTTTACCTGTTCTGGTTCAAGGGCTATTTTAGTTTTAAACTTCTGGAAAATTTTATCTTCCTTGGATTCATGTTTTGCCATGGAATCCAGTTCCTCCTCAAGTGCTTCACCTGAAAAATATCGGCACAACTGTTAGGGCAACAGGATTAGTGCCCATGACCTGGTATTTCCCACATGCTGCGGGTAGGAAATTTCAAACAACCAACTTCATGTTAAATGAGATCACAAAAGCCCCATGTTCCCCACAGGCTCTTTCCTATTTTAATGCCTTTTGTTTTCACTACTGCCCTTAAGCTGCCTGGCCCATCCCCATATCTTCATGTCTCACTCCTGTCTTTTCCCAGCTGGTATACTCACTCCGCCATCACTCACTCTGTGGACCTACCAGCTTGTTCTCTCTGCCCACTCCTCTCCTGGAATCCCAGCTCTCTGAACCACAGTTGTCCTCAACAGGATTTAGTCTGTGTTACATGTACCAAAGTATATCTTTGCTATCACCTGAATAGGAACTATAAACCAATAAGGTGATATTCAAAAGACTGATTTAGACTCTAAAACCCAATTTTGTGGTAGTTAAGAGCTCAAATTCTGGAGTCAACAACATGTGAGCTCAAACTGCAGTTCTGAATCTTTAACAACTTTGGCTACGTGACCATGTTACCCAGAAAACCTCAAACTTCTCACTGCAAAATGAGGTACAGTTTCTCACTCACTATACTGCTTTCAGGATTTTTAATGAGCTCGTGCACAAAAAGCCCTTGATGCAGAGTAAGACCTGGATAAATGCTGGCTACGAACCCTTCTCTTAGGTATCTGGTCGACCCAGATACCACATTTAGCATACCATCATCATCTCTAGGTAACCTGGAAAATTGGGTAGGTGAGAGAAACATTTAAAGGGCACCTGCTCGCCAAACACTACGCCATGTGTCTTCCGTATGTGACCTTGATCTGAGAAACAGATCTGGGATCCAGAGGAGCTTACCAAGTTTGCAGCATCTTGTGGAGGAGCCCTACCCAAATGACCACCTGCATACTTACCCTGACATGTCTTCATCAGAACCAGAATCTACCTGATACATATGCCAAGGAGGAGAGGGATAGGAAGGATACTGTCAAACGATAGTGTTTGAGAATCATAGGCTACGGGACTCCAAAGTGAGTTCACTTCCTGTCAGTACCTGCCTCTCTGACGTACTGAGCCTTTTCTTTCCAGCCTTTTCCTTAATCACTTAGTGAATCAAGTTCTAAAACTGGTTCCTTACCCATGCTCCCCATGATTTCTGATTCATTTTCTTTTTCAACAACTTCAGGTGTAATCTCATCTTCTGTTTCTATTACAATTTCAAATTCTGGAAAAAGGAAGTTGTGGTCTGGAATTGTGTCCAAATAATCTGAAACAAGAGAAGGTAACTAGCATCACTACTAATCATACAGTTTTAAAGAGGATCCAGTCGTCTCCCATTTCTAACGTATATTGGATGCAGCAGCAGTTTTCCCTAACAAATCAACACACACAGTCCCTGCAATTTAGATCATAAATTAAACGCCTGTATTAAAGCAAGTTTGGGGCATCACTGAACAGGCAAGACCTCAGGGCTCCTCTTCCGAGGTGTTCACGGTATCAGTTACTACGACTCTGAAAAGCTAATGCCTTCTCTCATCTTAACTTTTAATCTCAAAACTAAAAACTTGGGTTGACAGATGCTACGAAACTGAGCTACGACTTCAAATGAGTCGCTCACCGGACTGTGTACAAGCCTGCTTATGCCCGGATCTCCAGTCCAGAGTCTGGTGCTCCCTGCTGCAGTAATGTGCCTTGTGGCATCTGGAGCACGTTTTGGGGCCTAAACAGCCACAAACCCTGCAGAGATGAGCACCAGACTGGAGCTGGAGGCGCACGCACTCTCCCGTCTCTGCAGGAGGGTCCTCGGAAGGCGGCTCGTAGGAGTAAAAGTCGTTCTTCCTGGGTAGCTGATTCCTGAAAACTAAGAGAGAATGAGGAGAAATGTTGTATCACAAATAAGACAATCCCGCAATCCGCGTATCGGAGCCTTCGGCCCCAGGGGACTGAAAAGACCCGAATTCCTTAAACAGAGAAACAGGAGCTTTTTGACTTCAGGGATCGGATCTTCTGTCGGGGCACGTAGCCAGTTCGGCACCACAGCAGTCGGAGCCGGTCTCTGTCGGACTCCGGGTTCCGCCACGCGGACGGCAGAAGTGCGGGGCGCCGTGCGGGCCCAGCTTTCCGGACGACGGTCCGTGCTGTCGGGGGAAGCGCGCCGACTGCCTTCGCCCGCACCGACGAGCCCAGGGGCGGGGCGCGGGAGGCGCCGGGGGGGGGGGGGGGGGGCCGGCCCCCCCCCCCCCCCGCCCCCGCCCGCCGCGCGGGACCCCCACTCCCCCCCACCCCTCCCCGCCCCAGCACTCCCCGCCGCCGCGTGGGACCCACCCACCGCCGGCCACCGCGGCCGCTCACCGCGCAGGCCCGCGCAGCACGGCGGCGCCCGGCAGCAGAAGAGGAAGAGGCCGCGGTGGAAGGCGTCGGCGCGGCCGGGCAGCGGCGCGTACAGCTGCAGCAGGAAGACCAGCGGGCGGCCGCACAGCGCGCAGGCCAGCTCCTCGGGCCCCGGCAGCCCGGCCGCCCCCAGCCACGCCGGCCGCCCGCCCACCTTGCTTGGGAACTGCTCGCTGCGCAGCCGCCACGCCGGCGCCGCCTCCACGAAGCCCAGTTCAGCCGCACGGGCGGCCGCCATACGGCGAGCGGGGCCGGCGTGCGCGGGGATGGCCTCCGCGGCCGGAAGGCGGAAGTCAGCGCAGAACCGGGTATCCGGAGCGGGCGGGGCGAGCTGCCCGGGAGAGGGGGCGGGACTAAGGAACTGACTTCCGGTCCCGTGACCTGGGGGCGGGGCGAGGAGTTGAAAGACCCAGGGAGAGGCATGTGCGAGTTCACCGAGTAGTTCCACGGTGTCTTTAGTGTCGTTTTTGCCTCTTCCCTGCCTTTTGGACGTGGGGCCCTTTGCCACGTGGTACACGGAGAGTTTTATTTTTTTAAGTAAAAATTGGCAAGAAAATTCCAGTTCTAAATGCAACAAGTCTGACGCTTGGCAGTCTGCCGCGGAGCCGCTCCCCGCCCCTTCGAGGGCGGCCCCCCCGCCGCGCCGGTGACCTGCGGGGTCCGGCCGCGCCCCTCTGCGCGGGGAGGGCCGTGCCGGCCGGGACGTGAGCGAGTGGAGCCTTGGCCCCGACGCTTCTATTTCCAGGAGTTATTTTATAGCCGAATTGCGTCTCACGTTTCCTTTCTTCTGAGAGCAAGTTTCTTTAATTCTACTTAAACTTGAGCGTGAAAACATAGTAACAATCTTCCGTCTCGGTGTCACGTCTGGGGCGGTGGTTTGTTTCCCGAAGGGCATGTGGATCCTTCTTAGAGTCTTGAGCAACGAAATTCAGTTCTGTTTTGCTGAAGGAGAAACAACACGAGAATGTTTCTGTTTTAAAAAAATTTTAAAAGATTTTATTTACTTATTTGAGGGAGAGAGAGTGGAGTGAAGAGAACGCGGGTGGGGGGCGCAGCAGGCTCCCCGCTGAACAGTGATCCCAGGAGCCTGGGACCGTGACCTGAGCCCCCCAGGAGCCCTGAGAATGTCTATTTTTAGCAACTAGGTTCTTGAAATTGAGGAAGCCACATCCCTTCTAAGTAGGGTATTTGTAGATGTGAACTGCGTTCTGAGGGAGAAAAACCAGTTTTTTCTCTGTCTGTCGAGGTCAGGGAACAGTGCGTAAAAGCAGATCGTTGAAGAATGTTCTGCTTCACTCCAGTGAGGACTGCCTGCTCCAACCCAGTTTTACCCAACAAACTTGTCCTTCCAGCAGTGGAGTCCCAGATTGCTTAGAGAATCCAGTGACTTTTCACACCTCCAGTCTGTGATACACCCTTTTCTTTTCTGATACACATAATTCAATCATATGAAGATGAGATAATGCCAGAGACACTCCTTCAAAACAAACCCATTTGGGAGATCTGTTTCAGTTCCTACTGTAGATCCCTCTGCTTTTTATCTTTAATTACTGAATATTTTTTACTTGGAATCAATGTATCACGAATTGTAGCATATGTTTAGTGGGCAAATGTTCAGATCTGTCTGCCCCTCTTTTCCCTAATTTACTGTCAGATCAGCTGTAGCCTATGGCTTAGCTTTAGTTTCTGTCTTCATTACAATGGATCTGAAAACATCAGCTTTCATTTCAGAAATCGATACCATCTCCACTCCTCTCCCTAAGTCTCCAAGTGGATGTTCTCCAATGTGACCTTTCTGGCCCCTGTGCCTCCTTCCCACCCCTCCATTGAAGCACACACCTCCCCTCTGGACGTGATCTAGCACCCCCCACACTGTCACCTCAAGGCAAAGGATTTTTTGCGAGTCTATTTTGCGGAGGTTCAGCTGATGACCCTGTGACTCACATCATCACCCTCACGTAAAGGGAGCAAGCTGGCAGGTCGATTCCCATGAGTTACCAGTATTCCGGAATACCTGCACTGAATCAGCCCCGGCGAGGACGAGTCATTTTGCTGTTGAGCACATGTGCTCCCACACTCCACTGACCTCAGATTGCCTAGGCACCAGACTCTTCCACCTGCAGAAGGGAACTTACAGGGACCACTTAATAATTCTAGGTCTATAAAGAGCAAAAGGTGTTTTCCCAAAACACTGAGGAGAAAATGAAGCGGAATAGAAGTGCCCCGAAGTCACAACTGTAAGACAGTCTCTCATGTGTTGCTGGTGGGAAAGGCTCGTTTGCCCTTTGGAAACCATCCAGAACAGAGACTTCACCCATCCCTGGATGGAAAATTGGTATATTAGGTATCCTCACCTTTGTTGAGGGTCTTTAGTGGTTTTGCTGAGCTGTCAGAGTACCAAATGCTCAGTCAGACATTTGAATCTCCACAACCCAAACTGGACCTTTCTTTTGGAGTCATTTCTTGTTATTCTCACCTGATATTCCTTATTTGGTGGACAATATCAGGGTCAGGGTTTAGAGTCAGGGTCAGGGTTAGGATCTGGGTCAGCGTCTTAGTGTAAGTCCGGGTCAGTCTCACATTCTGGGTCAGCATCAAGGTCAGTGTTTAGGTCAGGGCCCGGTTCTGGGTCAGGGTCCGGGTCAGGGTCTGGCTTGATCATAAGTGGCCCCCTTTCCTTTCTTCTCTTTCTTCCTCTTTCTTAGCCTTTAGGATGGACAGGACTCTCATGGTCACACATGCATCAAAAGTTGGTCTGGGGAGCGTTGTTTTTATTCCCCTCAGTGTTGGGCTCTAAAAGAAGAGAGAAATATGGGACTGGCCACTGACTGTTACAAATCCAACTCAACCTGAATCATGGGTTGTGGATGGCCTCAGAGGTCATGCAGGATCCTCCCACCCTCCCACCTATAAAGGGTGCTGCTGGCTCCACTCTGCCTGGGGATTCCCAGTCTCCAGCACAGGGCACTCAGTAGGCATGTGTGGATTTATATAGGATGAGGTGTGCACCAGCCCCTTTGTGCAGCTTTCTTGTGGGCTGGCGGTGCCCTCCTGGCACTGGCTGGATCCTTCATCCCATCCAAGTGATCAGGAGCAGACAACGAAGTCTCAGAAGAGCCCTTGCCCTCAGAGCATCCATACAGGCACCTGTGGTCCTCCAGCTCTGGCCAACCTTGGTCTTGACAAACCCCACAGCATTTACTGAGCTGACTGCATTCCCAGGCAGTGTAATAGGCCCACAGACCGTGTAGACAGCTCCTTAGGATGTTTTCATTCCCAGCGTCTATGTGGTTGAGACAAGTGCTTCCTCCCTCACAGTCTTTGAGCCTGCTAAGAGAGAGAATAATCCTCCAAATACAGAATGTGGCTCTGGCTACAACAGCCATGCAGCAGACTGGCCCTATAGTCCTTTGGCCATGGTCATAATGTAAATTTTTGAAATGCATACTTGTTAGGAATCAAGGACATAGGAACAACTGTGTCTCCCAGCAGGCAGTATCTCCCTGGGACTGCATGGTCTCAGAGAGCTGCATGCATGACCCAGGGTCTGTGGCCCTTGAGCGGCCTGCCAGGTGTGGATTCTGTGTTGTGGAAAAATCGTCAAGCCTCCCACTGCTTCACTGAACAATAATTTCCTGACCACCCTCACGTTTGGTCTCTGCTCATTGTAAAGGAGAGAGAAGAGACTGGAAATGAGCCAGTTTGTTTTCTGGGGGTTGAATGATTAATGTTGTGGGGGCAGGGATGACTCCCAGGCTTCCCTCCTCCCAGGGATACGAGTGAGGTCTGTGTGCCTTCCAGTCTCTGATAAACGAGGACTCAACGCCCAGGGCAGGAGCCTTGAGTTTCCCACCAACAGCAAACCGCTTTTTCGGCAGTTGGAAGAGGGTCTTGCCATCATGGGAGGACAGGAAGAGCACTGGATGGGCGGCTGCAGCCCCTGACCCTAAGTGGGCCCCTTCCTTCCCTGGGCTTCAGATTCCACAGCGGTGTAGTCACCCACCAGTGATGTGGAATCTGCTGCTTTTCCAGCCCAGCATCTGTTCTCATGTTCAAAGCTAGCATCTCAGCTTCCCTTTGGGAACCACCTCTTGCCTGCCTCCCATCCAAACAGTTCCAGAGGGCAGACCCCACATTCCACCCACCTCAAAGATGGACACATGATCCAAGTCTACCCAACCCTGTGCTCTGTCCTCTGGATACTCTGATGGCTTCAAGGATGAGAGTATGACTCAAGTCAGGCCAAAGACACTTAAATCCATGACTTCATGGAACCCAAGAGAAAGAGAAACTCTTCCCATTAGAATGGATGGCGAGTGAGTGTCAGCCTGGAGTTTTGGGAAGCCCCAGAAGCAGTGAGAGAGACTGTGCCTGTGAACGGCTCCTCCCCAGAGCACTTAGCAGGATGGAGGGTCAGAGAGGGTCCGAGTCACACTGTGAGAGTGTGAGCCCCTGAGCCTGCCAAGTCCAAACCCAGTCTTAACTTGCCTCTTGCAAGTGTTAGTGTATTTCTACCATTAAAAAATACTGATTTATTTCAATTCAGTAGGTGCATCAGGATCGACAGTCCTGAGACTTCCCGTGCATAGTGTCCTTACTGGGAGTAGCGTGGCTGGGGGAGAAGAAGACGATAGGTGGGGCTGGTTTCAGGACAGCTCCAAAACAGCTCTGCCTTGTTCCTTCTTTGTCTCCAGAGAGGAAAACCCCAGAACAGTGAGGGGAGAACCAGCAGGAGGAAGAGGCTCTTGGATGGTTAATTGCCTGCTTGCATTCCCTTATTTTAGAGTCCATTTTGTTAATGTGCATTTTTATTAGGAAATCACCCATTTCCTCTAGCCTTCCTTTCTGATGCAATAGGTTTCTCTTACCTGACCTTTAATTTCTTCTCTCTTTCCATTTTTTTTTTTTTGGTCAGGATTGCCACAATTAATGAACAAATGTTGGTACCTTATTATTTACTGAAGTCCATACCTTATTCAGGTTCCCTTGGTTCTACTTGTTCCGGCTCCAGGTTCCTGGGCAGGACACCACATGACATGTGGTCATCACGTCTCTTTAGGCTCTCCTTGGCTGGGACATGTGTTGATGACCTGGACGATGTTGAGGAGGATTGGTCAGACATTTTGTACATAGACCTGCATTGGGATTTACTTGTTTTTCTCTTCGTTCGACTGGTGTTGTAGTTTTCGGGGAATCAGATCACAGAGCTAAAGTGCTCTGTCATCACTGTACAACAAGGGAACACTTGTCTCTGTCTGTGTTAATGCTGGCCACCTGGCTGAGGCAGTGTTGGTCAGGCTTCCCCTCCATGAAATTACTCTTCCCCATGTGTGTGCTGTGACTTCAGGAGCAGGAAGACACCTGCCGAGCCACACACTTCCGGAGACGGGAGTTAGCTTCTCCGCCTTGATGGGTGGCTGAGTGTTTACAGCTGTTATTGGAATTCTGTTAGAAGAGGTCTACTCAGCCCCAATTGTAAAAACCTGTGAAATCTGTTAATAAAAAAATAGAACTGGGTAATTTAAAAGTTCACCTTGGCTTTATTGAACTGTTCTTGAATTGGGCAGCATCCCATCCAGCAAATAGAAAGGATCTTCTTTGAGCTGCATGGAAGGAAAGGCTTTTAAAAGCAGACAGGGGGGGCGCCTGGGTGGCTCAGTGGGTTAAGCCGCTGCCTTCAGTTCAGGTCATGATCTCAGGGTCCTGGGATCGAGCCCCATATCGGGCTTTCTGCTGCGGGGAGCCTGCTTCCTCCTCTCTCTCTCTGCCTGCCTCTCTGCCTGCTTGTGATCTCTCTCTGTCAAATAAATAAAATCTTTAAAAAAAAAAAAGCAGACAGGGGATTGGAAAAAGTAAATTATTAGCAAAGGATGCATTGTTTTAGGCAAGGTCAGCCTCTTAAGGGGAATAGAAGGGGCCATTCAGTACATTTTCCAGGTTGACTGGTTAAAGTTTACATGGAGATGAGGGTATGTGAAACTGTGGTTGGGTTACAAAGTAAGTCCTTGTTTGCTGACCTGGGTCTCTTAACATAAGTGACTCCATTTTGGGCCCGTGGTTTCTTTTTAACAAATCATTTATTTTTACCAGCACTTTCCATCGTCTCCTGTTTTCCACTGACATAATTCTATCTTTCTGGGATTTTTTCTTGGTACTTCTTTACTTTCTGATACTTTAAGTTATCCTGGCTCCTACATTTGCTGTCTCAGTCCTAGTGTTGGCAATTTCTTCAAAGAGGCCTGGCTCTTTTTCATTAGGGAATGGTATTAAAGTCTCATCTGTGGGAATTGACCTTGCTCAGTGGGCAGTGCAAGGCAACAAACGCATGTATTCCCACCTATGCCGACACACCTAGTTACAAAGATTTCTGTGTGGAACTGTCTGTGTCCGCTTCCAGCTAAAGACGAGCTTATACTGATGTCTCCAACCTGGTCCACCACCACGTGGAGACTGTGATCTTCTCCCTTTGCTGGTCTGTAACTTTGTATTTACTTCATTGCTCCGTTCCAGATCACAGATGTGGTGTTTCCAGATCTGTCACTACCACCCTGATGGGAAAGATCTTGGTGAAATAGAGTCCACTGTGCACGCACAGCACATTTCCCTTTAGTCTACAGGCTCCACTCATTTCCGAAGTTACTTAGGTCAGCATCTTTTGCCATACGACCTGCAATGAGTGTTTTTTCAGACATTTCCAATACAGTTAGATTACTTGTCATATTCTGTATCCCACTGAGGGGGCAGAAGAAATTTTGCTCATTTGAAGGTCCTATCAGCGGGACTGGGAATTACGTTGACAGAAGACAAGATCAACAGGAGGAAAAAAGCCCACAAAGTTTAATCGTGTACACATGATAAATGACCAAGGCAGGCAGGTTTCATACTTTGTGGACAGAGAGAAAATCAATCTGTGAGGAATTCACAGAAGAAAGAAAACAACCTTGGGAGCTTCAATTACTAAGGAGTTCTAAATTTGACTTGGGGTAGTAAATTAGTCAAAAGTAACAAGGGCTGTTTATGCAGCCTTCTGGGCTCTAAATTTCCCAACTCTGGTGATTAGGAAGTCTTTTCACCTCCTGGTACAGGGACATCTTCACATGGAGATTGATTTCCCAGCAGCAGGGGGACAGAGGAGGGTCTGAGTATCCCTCTTACATAGGCTGTCTCTTAAGTAACTTTTATTTTAAATGATCAGTATGCCAAAGTGGTACATTCAGGGCATTCTGCCTTTGGCCCCAATATCCCACATCCTAAATGTGACACTCCCACACCCTGAATTACTTAACTTGAGTAGGTGATGATTTACTCTTTGAGATGTGAAAATGTTTGGGTTTTGACAAATGCACAGTGGCAGGTATCCAGCTGTAAAACTTCAAACTCCCCACCCCATGATCCTTTTGTCATCTCTAGTTTTGCCTTTTCCAGGATGTCCTATAAATGGGGTCATAGAGTGTGTAGCCTTTTCAGACTGAATTCTCTCACTTAGCAAAATACACATAAGAATTGGGAAGCCTGGGTGGTTCAGTTGGTTAAGCATCTGCCTTCGGCTCGGTCATGATCCCAGGTTCCTGGACTCTATTCCCGGGGTTGGGCTCCTTGTTCAGCGGGGAGCCCGCTTCTCCCTCTGCCTCTGTTCCCCCTGCTTGTGCTCACTAGTGTGCTGTCTCTCTCTTTCTCACAAACAAATACAAATACACATAAGATTCATCCATGTCCCTCTTTGGGGTGACGGTTCGTTCGTTTTTATTGCTGAATAGATCAACAGGAGAAAAACAAAACGGAAGTTTAATGACCTCCATATGTTCTGTATTCATGGGAGATACCCAGGAAAAGGGAATAACTCCCCAAGGCCATGTTCACTCTCAATGCCATATTCAGCTAAAGACACAAAGATTTTGGGCCGTGGGAAGGCCAGTTAAGGGACATTACCAGGCCAGGCACAGTAAAGGAGAGTATGGTCGTCATGCAGACTCATATCTGTGCCGTCTCCTTTGGTAAGAGTGTCTTGAGATTTAGTCATTCTTCTAAGCTTGGTGCAGAGAGGGAGACGCCCTGACAAATGGCGCTTTCCCTTACAAGTGTACATTTTACTCACCAGATGGCAACCTCTGCTCAGTTTTCAGAGATTCTCCTGTGTCTGCTGATTCTTAAAATTAATAGACCCCAGGGGCGCCTGGGTGGCTCAGTGGTTAAAGCCTCTGCCTTCGGCTCAGGTCATGGTCCCAGGGTCCTGGGATCGGGTCCCGCGTCGGGCTCTCTGCTCAGCAGGGAGCCTGCCTTCTCCTCTGTCTCTCTCTCTGCCTGCCTCTCTGCCTACTTGTGATCTGTCTGTGAAATAAACAAATGAAAATCTTAAAAAAAATTAATAGACCCCAAATAACCCTTGTGCTCAAGAGGCATGTCTGGGGTGGCATATTCTGCTTCCTTCTCATGGATGCACTCCAGTTTGCTTATGGGTTCATCTGTTGAAGTACATCCTGATTTCTTTCAGGTTTTAACCATGAGATATAGAGCTGTGTGCCTAACTGCGTGAGAGATTTTGTTTGGAATTAGCTTTTCAGAGCAGTTGTCTAAATACCAGAAGCAAGCTTGTTGGGTCCTAAGGTGAGATTTATTTAGCTTTGGAAAAAAACTGCCAAACTGTTTTCTGAAGCGGCCCTACATGCATTTCCGCAGTGTGAAGTACACTTGCTGTCATTTCTCACCTTCTAGCAATCGGTATTCTTGCTTTCTGTAGTTTAGCATTTCTTTTCTTTTTTTTTTTTTTACAGCTCAAACGCCTCACATTTATTACCAAACCAACCGACTGGTGCAGAGCTATAGTAACAGAAAAATCTTTCGCTGATAAGTGGTATCTATTGGCCAGGCAGAAAGGTGTTTACAGGGTGATGGAATAGAACACATGATCTTCAAGTAGCTTAATTAAATACGTGGTGCCCATTAGGTGTGACATCGCGTGATGTGGGACGCCTTAGAGACCCAGCTTGGTTCTCCTCCAGTGCCTCCTCTTGGAGTTGTACCTGATTTTATTACCAGTTTTCATCTGAATCCACTGGGGAATGGGACGATTCTGCTTTTGTTTCTTGGCCAGGAATCGCTTGATTCTGAAAGTCTTGTGAGAAGACATGGTCAATTAACAGTGAGCGGCACACAACAGGATGGTGGCGAAAAGGAGAGTGTAGTTTAGCATTTCTAATAGGGGTGTAGTGCTCTCATTGCTTTTAAAAAATATTTTACTTATTTATTTTTTTTTAAAGATTTTGTTTATTTTTGTGAGAGAGAGCATAGCATGAGCATGAGTGGGCAGGGTGGGGGGAGGGGCGGGGGAGGGGCAGAGGGATAAGCAGACTCCTGGCTGAGCAGGGAGCCCAATGTGGGACTTGATCTCAGGACCCTGGGATCGTGACTTGAGCCAAAGGCAGACGCCTGACCAACTGAACCACCCAGGCACTTTCACTGTTGTTGTTTTTGTTGTTTTAAGATTCTATTTATCCATTTGAGAGAGTGAGAGCGAGAGAGAGAGCACACGTGGGGAGAGGCAGAGGGAGAAGCAGACCCTTGGCTGAGCAGGGAGCCCAACCGGGGCTCGATCCTAGGACCCTGGGATCATGACTGGAGCTGAAGGCAGACGCCCAATGGACGAAGTCACCCAGGCGCCCCGGTCTCTGTTGTTTACGTTTATAATTTCCTAGTGACAGAGGATGTCGAGCGTATCTCGCGCGCTTGTTTGTCATCGGCACATCTTTGTCTGGTCATCTATGCAGACACTCACCATGATCAAGTAGGTTATTTTCTTTTTGTCGAGTTCTGAGAGTTTCTTTGTATATTTTAAGTACAAATCCTTTATCAGATACGTTTTGCAAATGTTTCTTCCCAGTCTGTGGCTTGTCTTTTAGTTTTCCGAGTGGGGTTCTTCACAGAGGAGAAGTTTTAATTTTAGAAAGTTCATGTTACCAATTTTTTTCTTTTGTGGACTGATCTTTGGTGTTGTGTGTCAAAAATCCTCACGGAACCCAAGATCGTATAGATTTTATGTTTTCTTTTTGATATTTTGATGGTTTTGCATTTTGAATTTATCTACAATTTTGAATGAATTTTGATATAAGTTGTAAAGTTTGTATCTGCATTTCATTTAATTTCATACAGTTTCCAATTAATTGTTCCTATTTCTGCAGATGTCAGGGGCTTGGGCTTGATTGCAGTTTGGACTTGGAAAATGTAACGGATTCAGCGGCCCCGGGAGGGAAGAGGCGCCTCCACCCAACCGAGGGCCCCCACTGCCGGCAGGGGGCGCCCGAGCGCGGCGGCCTGACCGGTGCGGGGCACGCGGGGCGCTTCTGACCGGAGTCCGACCTCCTCAGCGCCGGCTGTGGGGGCTTCCAGAGGAGGCGGGGCGCGACCACGCGGACGGGGGCCGCTGACGGGACCCGCCGGGGAGGACGTGGGGCCGCGACCACGCGGACGGGGGCCACTGACGGGATCCGCCGGGGAGGACGTGGGGCCGCGTCCACGCCGACGGGACCCTCCGGGGAGGGCGTGGGGCCGCGACCACGCGGACGGGAACCTCCTCAGGCCCCGCGGCGGGAGGAGAAGGTGAGCAGAAGCTACGGACGGGGACTGCCGAGGGGGCGCGGGGCTCACAGGACCCCCGGAGGAAGGGCGCGCTGTGTAGACGGTGCGACTTCCGTGGCTTTGTGTGCGGCGCGGCGGCCTCCCGCGGGGCTGTGGGGGCCCCCCTGTCTGGGCTCGGATGCGCCCCGGGTCGCGGCAGTGTCCGTGCGCCGCGGACGTGGCTCCTGGGGCTCCTCAGACGGTCCGGGCGCGGCTGCCCCCTCGGGGCTCGTGCTCCCCCCGCCTCGGCCCCGCGCGTCCTTCCCGCGTCCACACCCTCTGGACCCGGCGGGCTCGGCCTCCCTCCCGGAGTCCGACGTCGTCTCTGCTCCTGCGACCTGGTGCCGCGGGGGTGTCGGGAAGCGCCGCGTCCTCTGCGGTGACCTCGGATCTGCGGGACCCTGTCGCCGCCGCCGCGGCACAGACGCGTCATCCCCGCACGCAGACCCCCTGCTGTCGCTTCCGAACCACGTCTGCCGCGTCGCACGGGCTGCTTCAGGCGTTTGACTCCAAACAGCGACACCGTCCCGCGGAACCCCCACGGAACCCCAGGTGAGGAAACCCTGACGGCGCCCGCAGTGGCCCCCAGACCGCAGGCCCCCGTCAGCGGCCGCGCCCGCCGCACCGTCCACGCGTCATCTCCGGTCCCGTCCGGTTTTCTTCTCCCTGACCCGCTCCCGAGACTCCCCGGTGTGCCCGACCCTGACGGGTTTACCGAGCGCAGAGGCTCCCGTCTGAGGGGCATTTCCACAGGGTTACGTCCCTGGGGCCGTTTCCGGGGTCCACACGCGTGGTGACAGGCGTCATCCTTCGTGTTTTCACGGCGACCAAACACGACGGCGCGGACCGCTTCAGACGCGGCCGGTGGCAGTTCCGCGGCCTCAGCCGAGGTCACGTGCGCACGTCGTTCTCCAGAACGTTCTCGCTCGCCCCGAGGGCGACTGTGTGCGCGAAACACCGGCTCCCGGTCCCCTCCCTCGGCCCCGCAGCCGCATCCGACTGTGTCCCGGACGCCTCCTCCGAGCGGGGTCCTGGTGTCTGTCCTCC
>NW_019154146.1:12517-13550 GCF_002288905.1 Enhydra lutris kenyoni | reverse complement strand
TTTCTGGAACATAAGCTTTGGGCCTCTCTGTGGTTTGCTCCCCTCCTAGACTTACCTCTCTCACAGGGACACTCCCTTCTGTGGGCACCGAGGAGTGTGGTTTCCCACAGGTGCCTCAGGCTGGAATCCAAGCCTTTGCATATGCTGTTCCCTCTGCCAGGAGCACGGTTCTCTCCTCCTGCTTCACGTCTGGCTTGTTTCCCCATTGGCTGAGCCTCGATTTGCCCCCTGATGACCTGGCTCATGCCTACTGGGTGTGTGTGTGCTTTTCCCCCACTTAAATGTAGGGCTGCACGGGTTTCCAACCTTCTAAGCCTCAGAGTCCCCTTTGTAAGGAGGGGTGCTGATGGCCCCCATCTCTGGGAGCAGGAGGTAGGGAGGCCCCATGAGCGGATTCACTCAGGACAGGCTGGGAGAGTGGCTGTTGCTTAAAACAGCCCAGAGTCTACCCCCTTGAAGAAGGTGTTCACAGAACCCAGCTCTGGGGTCCTGCTGCCAGCCTCTGGCAGTGAACCTCCTCACACCCTGTCCCCTGTCCCTATAGCTGCATGGTTTTCCCGGACCTGTTCTTGCAGACAGCTGAGAAGCCCATCATGGTGGTCACAGGGTCACCTACTATGTCTTCACTGACCAGCCGGCTACCAGGCCCATGTGCCTGTCCAGGAGGGCTGAAAGATAGTGGTCCTCATGGTGAGACACAGGGTCACCTGCTACATCTTCACCAACCAGCTGGCTGCTGGGCCTTTGTGGCCCCCCCACCCCAGGAGGGCCAGAGGGTGGTGGTCCCCGAGGTCTGTAGTGCCCCACACTGGCAGGATGTGTCCATGCAGCACATGGTGATGGTCAGCTGCTTCTGCGGGCAGCACTTCCTCCGCAAGGTGGATGACTTGGTGTGCAGGCGTAGACCTGAAGTTCTGTGACCACATGGGTGTGGAGATCTTGTTCCCCCCCTCTTTGGCACCCTGTGTCCCAGTTCCTACTGGGCAGCCTGCAAGGACTTCAGCTACGAGTGCCAGCCGTAGTCCCAGGCCCA
>NW_019154146.1:10037-11168 GCF_002288905.1 Enhydra lutris kenyoni | reverse complement strand
ATGGGTTTTCAACCTTCTAAGCCTTAGGGTCCCCTTTGTAAGGTGGGATGCTGATGGCCCCCATCTCTGGGAGCAGAAGGTAGGGAGACCCCATGGGCAGACTCACTCAGGACAGGCTGGGAGAGTGGCTGTTGCTTAAAACAGCCCAGAGTCTACCCCCTTGAAGAAGGTGTACATGTTCATAGGCCCCAGCTCTGGGGTCCTGCTGCCACCCTCTGGCAGTGAACCTCCTCACACCCTGTCCCCTGTCTCTATAGCTTCCTGGACCTGTTCTTGCAGACAATGGAGAAGCCCTCCATGGTGGGACACAGGGTCACCTGCTACATCTTCACTGACCAGCCGGCTGCCGGGCCCATGTGCCCCTCTGGGAGAGCCAGGTGTTGGTGGTCCTCATGGTGGCCACAGGGTCACCTACTACGTGTGCCTGTCCAGGAGGGCTGAAAGATAGTGGTCTTCATGGTGAGACACAGGGTCACCTGCTACATCTTCACTGACCGGCTGGCTGCTGGGCCCTTGTGTCCCCACCGGGAGAGCTGGAGGGTGGTGGTCCTCCAGGTCTGTGGTGCCCCGCACTGGCAGGATGTGTCCATGCAGCACATGGTGATGGTCAGCTGCTTTTGCAGGTCCACTGCGAGGTGGACGACTTGGTGTGCGGGCGTAGACCTGAAGTTCTGTGACCTGTGGAGATCTTGTCCCCCCTCTTTGGCACCCTGTACCCCAGTTCCTACTGGGCAGTCTGTAAGGACTTCAGCTATGAGTGCCAGCCGTAGTCCCAGGCCCACATCCCCAGGGATCAGGGCAACATTTGCTACCTGGGGGCCTTTTTTAGGGTATTGGTGGTGAGGTTTCACTGACTGCCCTTGGCCTGTCACCATGCGGTGGGGGTCGACCTGCCCAATGGGATGGAGGCCATGTGGCATGACAAGAGACACCTGAGCAGGTATCTGCTGACCACAAGCTCACCAAGATGCTATCCCCGGAAGACCCATGGGACTTGCAGTGGCTGGGCTGTGCCCTGGAGGACCTGTGGTATCCGCAGCTGGCGGGCTGTTCTTTGGAGGATCTGTGGGACCTGTGGCTGCCAGGCTGTCCCCTGGAGGACCTGTGGGACCTGCAGCTGCTGGGCTGTCC
>NW_019154146.1:7784-9083 GCF_002288905.1 Enhydra lutris kenyoni | reverse complement strand
GAGCAGCACTTCCTCCGTGAGGTGGATGACTTGGTGTGCAGGTATAGACCTGAAGTTCTGTGACCACATGGGTGTGGAGATCCTGTCCCCCATCTTTGGCACCCTGTACCCCAGTTCCTACTGGGTAGCCTGCAAGGACTTCAGCTACGAGTGCCAGCCGTAGTCCCAGGCCCACATCCCCAGGGATCAGTGCAGCATTTGCTACCTGGGGGCCTTTTTTAGGGTATTGGTGGTGGAGTTTCACTGACTGACTATCACCATGCAATGGGGGTCGACCTGCCCAATGGGATGGAGGCCATATGGCATGACAAGAGCCACCTGAGCAGGTATCTGCTCAACCACAAGCTCACCAAGATGCTATCCCCTGAAGACCTGTGGGACCTGCAGTGGCTGGGCTGTGCCCTGGAGGACCTGTGGTACCCGCAGCTGCTGGGCTGTCCCTTGGAGGACCTGTGGGACCTGTGGCTTTCACTCTTTCCCCTGGAGGACCTGTGGGACCTTCAGATGCTGGGCTGTCCCTGGAGGATCTGTGGGATCCGAAGCTGCTGGGCTACCCACCACCCCCCTCCCCCATCATGGAGAAGCTGAGATACACGGCTGTGCCCAAGAATCACCAGGACACCAGGAACACGTGAGGGGCTGCCCGCATTTCCATCAGGAGATGCTGCCAGTGGAGCCATCAGAGCAGGTTCCTTTTTCTGTCCCCTTGAGGGAGACTGTGAGGCCCAGATGTCCAGGACCCCTGAACATCTGGGGCTGCACCTGCATACGGGATGTCAGCCTGGGGACACAAGTTTCTCTCTTTGTGGTCACTACATTTTGATAACTTCTGGATCATTGGCAGCTGTGAACAGCTCCAGTTTTATGTCATGTTTTTCTGTGTCAATGCTGAGCAATCATCTTTAAAAAGAACAGGCGAGAGAAAAGGTTTCCTCCCTGGTTCTAAACAGACACATCTTGGTGGTGCTGGGAGTGGCCCTGCAGCCGCTGTGAAGCCAGAATGGGCCTGGCTGGGTCTTCCCTCCCAGTCCCATGGGGCTTCAGAGTCAAGGGTGTGCCAAGCCACCTGTCAGACCCCCTGTCTCCTGACTGCCAGAGGCCTTGGCTGTGGCCGCTAGCTCAGCCTCCAGGAGAATGGAACCCTCTGGGTTATATGTGGTTCCTGCCTTGGTTTTAAGTGGCTATTTCTGTGCTGGTGTTTGTAATGGCTCCGCTGGGATGTGCATCCTGTTGGGACTCCTCAGTGCCCACCGGTGGGTTTGCACTTGTGCCCCCATCTGCCTGCGCTGTGTCTTAGCA
>NW_019154146.1:4357-7736 GCF_002288905.1 Enhydra lutris kenyoni | reverse complement strand
AGATACAGGATCCCTGCTCCAGGGCCCTCCTGGGACTCACGATGGCCCTGACCTCCTGACTCACTTCTTTCCTACTGTGGTGTAACAGACATATAACTGACACCATTAAACATTTCAGGGTCAATTCAGTGGCAATAAGTACATTCGCTCTTCTCGACCTGCCACCTCCCTCCATTGCCACAACTTTGTCATCACCCCAAACTGAGCTCTACTCACCCTACCCTAACCCTCCATTTCCCCTCCCCAGCCTGGCACCCACTAGCTCCTTCCACCTCTGTGAATCGGTGCTCTCCATCCCTCACCAGTGGGGTCCTTCAGTATCAGTCCTTTGGGGACTGGCTTATTTCATGTAGCATAATGGCCTCAAGGTCTGTCCCCATGAGCCTGGAGCTGACCCACTTTTCCCCCAAAGGAGTGGCTCAGCCCTTTCCTGTCTACACCAAGCCTCCTCAGTTCCCTCTGTCCCCCTTATCTTCCTTCTCAGCCTGATAAATGATCCTAACCAATCTGTAGCTTTGGAGACATGTTCAGTCCAGATGCCAGGAACATCCCCTGGGGGTCTCAGGCCTCACTTACCCCATCTATCCATGTCAGACGCCTGCACTCCCCACCAGCTGGCCACCTGCTCCTCCTGCAGGTGTCCCCATCTCAGGAGAGGGAAACACCAAGTCCAGACCTTTGGAGTCCTCTGTGACTTCTCACTTCCACCAACTCTCCCAGTAGTGAGGTGGCTGCCTTCAGATGCTCCTCAGTTATTCCTGTGCCTCTGGTGTCTTCCTGGAACCCTGACCTGGCTGTTCTCAGGCAGTTCGTCCAGCGGTACCTGCACTTTCCGGGCGGGGGATTTGCTGGAATCTGCAGTGTGTCCTGGTGCCCCACCTTTTTGAAGGTACATTGTTGGGGCTGTCTGAGGACCCAAGACTGCGTCTGTGGCCTGGAGGGATTCCAAGCAGAGCTGATGGGATGGGAGGGCTGCAGGGTACAGAGGCATGTTTCAGAAAGCTTTCCACGGTCCCAGGCATCCTACCGTTTTTGAATCAAAGCCCTGAGATCTTTAAAATGCCAGCAGTGTTACAGTGTGGGCCAGAAAATCACAGGTCTCTGCACCCAACATCACCTAAACTATTGGCCCTTTCTTGTCACTTGAGCTGATACGAAGGATTGGGAGTAGGAGCTTGAGGGCAGGTCCTGAGTCAGACTTTGTGTTTGGGGGACAAAGGCCATCCAGACAAGCTTGTGCCGAGCCTGAGGAGGGGTCTGTGTGGAGACCCCAGCTGCAGACACTGCTGTCTCCTGATGCCCCTCAGCCCACCCCAGTGCACCTGCTGCTGGGAGAGCCCCTGCCCCCTCCTCTCTGCGGAGGGCTCTCTCCTGCTCCAGCGGTGCCTCCTCCCCTGCCAGTCACTGCCAGCCTGCAGCATGGGAGGGTAGACGCCCCGATGTCCTCCAGCCCTGGGGGCAGAGCCAGTGCGGGTGGGGTGTGCTCTTCCAGTTGGCTTGAGCGCCAGGCCCCCACCGTGCTCACTCTCTTGTGGGCTCAGTGTACTACGTCCTCCCTTAGGCTCCTAGGCCCAAGTCATCCTCTGCTCAGGGACCATTCTTGGCTCAGGCTCCACACGCTGGGATTGGGAGCAGTTCATCTGGACCTTCTGGACTCGTGCTTCCATGCCCATGACATGGGCATAGGCTGGCCTCACAGACTCGTCAGAGGAGACCCAGTGCAGGAAGATGCAGGCCACGACATGGGAGATGCCAAGTGACCCCAGAAGGAGCGCGCAGGTCTTGCACAAAGCACTGGGCTCAAGGGACCCAGCGCAGAATCTGGGCACCAGGCCACAGGGCATGGGGAGTCCTGGTGGGGGAGGCCCTGGCGTGGGTAGGGGTTCATAGGAAGAGGCAGGAGACAAGGAAGGCAACAGGACTGAGCTTCCCCGGAGGTCGATGGAAGAGTCAGAGGATCACACAGACCTTTGGGTAAAGTCAGAGGCCCTGGAGATGTTGGCTGAAATATTATTTGATCAGAAAAGTTGTGCCACAAACCCCCAGTCAACATTGAATGAGTTACTCTTTGTTGCTTCTACGAATCAGTGTGTATGGGTCATTAGAACTCACACTGCATGAAGTCTAGGATATATTTACTTTTCATCATTTTTCAGGACTAGATTTTTTTGAGGAAATGCTAAGCATGTGTCTTTCCATTCTTTTCTTTGTGAAATGGGCCTCTGTTTTCAGGAGCAGATTCCTGGTGCTCATCAGCACTGCGAGCACTGAGGACTACCCCCTGTTAACTCCCACAGTGGATGGGACCACTTGGGTTGAGGGGTGCTCACTGATGAAGCCCTAGTGCTCAGTACAGAGAGCAGGGACACCAGATACTATGCTGAATGAGGGAGGGCATGAGGGAGGATGGGAGTGAGGGAAAGACAGAGGAACGGAGGAGGGGACAGAGGGAGGGGAGAGATGCAAAGGAAAGGGAGGATGGGAGGGAGGGAGGATGGCAGGGAGGGAAGATGAGAGTGAGGGGAGGAGGAGAGGAAAGGGAGGGACACAGAGAGGGATGCAGGGAGGGAGGAGGATGGAGTCATGGAGGGAAGGGAGGGGTAGAGGGGAAGGAGAGGGGGGGACTGAATGATGGAGTGAATAAATGAGGTAGGGAGGGAGGGAGTGAAACCCCAGAAATTGGTCCATACATCAGGAGCCATTATTTTGGGTGATGTCTGAGGGAATCATATACCAGGCCCTGGATGGTAGCTCGGGGCAAGTCCATCTGTCCTCCCAGTGCTGACCTTCCTCCTCCTTGGCCCTCTGTCATCCTGGATCCTCTGCACTGCCGCCTTAAACGATTATGAATGTCAACAAGAGCAGGGTGGCAGGAGTGGGGTCTCAGGAGGGGCTGCCGTGATCCTGTGCCCCAGACAACACTGAGATACTAGCCACAGGACATTCTGTCCTGAGGACTGGGATGAGGATCCCGTCCATCTCCTTGGGCATGAACATTGTTCCATTGCCTGCTGTCTCCACCACTGCTGTGCCAAATACTACTGAAAACACATCTGTGACAAACCGAGCCAGAGTTTCTCGGAGTGAGTCCCAGGCTGAGCCCTGCTAGGTGATAGGTGCCCCTGTGGCCTGGGATGGATGCCGCTCACTGTTGTCCTAGACAGGGGTGCCTGTCCCCCTTCTCTCCAGGGGACCTGCATTGGACGTCTGCTTCCCCACGTTCTCCCCAGGGCTGCTGGTCCCCAGACCAGACACGTGCCCGTCTGAGGGTGACTAGCACTGCCTCCCCAGGGCTTCCTTTGCCCGAGTCCTTCCCCGGGAGCTCCTGCATCTCCTGACACATACTCCCTGTGTGCCTGTCCTCCCCCTTGAACTTGCA
>NW_019154146.1:0-4307 GCF_002288905.1 Enhydra lutris kenyoni | reverse complement strand
CACCGTGCTCACTCTCCCGTGGGCTCAGTGTACTACGTCCTCCCTTAGGCTCCTAGGCCCAAGTCGTCCTCTGCTCAGGGACCATTCTTGGCCCAGGCTCCACACGCTGGGATTGGGAGCAGGTCATCTGGACCTTCTGGACTCGTGCTTCCATGCCCTTGACATGGGCATAGGCTGGCCTCACGGACTCGTCAGAGGAGACCCAGTGCAGGAAGATGCAGGCCACTACATGGGAGATGCCAAGTGACCCCAGAAGGAGCGCACAGGCCTTGCACAAAGCACTGGGCTCAAGGGACCCAGCACAGCATCTGGGCACCAGGCCACAGGGCATGGGGAGTCCTGGTGGGGGAGGCCCTAGTGGGGATAGGGGTTCATAGAAGTGTCCCAGAAGAGGCAGGAGACAAGGAAGGCAACAGGACTGAGCTTCCCCAGGAGGTCGATGGAAGAGTCAGAGCATCACAGAGACCTTTGGGTAAACTCAGAGGCCCTGGAGATGTTGGCTGAAATATTATCATTTGGTCAGAAAAAATGTGTCACAAACCCCCAGTCAACAATGAATGAGTTACTCTTTGCTGCTTCTAGGAATCAGTGTGTATGGGCCATTAGAACTCACACTGCATGAAGTCTAGGATGTATTTATTTTTCATCATTTTTCAGGACTAGATTTTTCTTGAGGAAATGCTAAGCATGTATCTTTCCATTCATTTCTTTATGAAATGGGCCTCTGTTTTCAGGAGGAGATTCCTGGTGCTAATCACCACTGCCAGCCCTGAGGACTACCCCCGTCACCTCCCACAGTGGATGTGACCACATGGGTGGAGGGGGGCTCACTGATGAAGCCCCAGTGCTCAGTACAGAGCAGGGACCCCAGATCTTCCGCTGAATGAGGGAGGGCATGAGGGAGGATGGGAGTGAGGGAAAGACAGAGTGGGGAGGGTGGGAGAGAGGGAGGGGAGAGAAGGAGGAGGAAAGGGAGGATGGTAGGGAGGGAGGATGGCAAGGAGGGAGAGATGATGAGAGTGAGGGAAGGAGGAAGATAGGAGGGGAGGGAGGGAGGCAGAGAGGGAGGCAGTGAGGGAGGGGGATAGAGGCAGGGAGGGAAGGGAGGGGTAGAGGGGAACCAGAGAGGGGGGAAAGAATGACTGAGTGAATAAAATAGGTAGGCAGGGAGGGAGTGAAACCACAGAAGCTGGTCCACTCATCAGGAGCCATTATTTTGGGTGAGGTCTGAGGAAATCACAGCTCAGGCCCTGGATGGTGGCTCAGGGCAGGTCCTTCTGTCCTCCCAGTGCTGACCTTCCTTCTTCTTTGCCCTCTGTCATCCTAGATCCTCTCCATCTCCTCCTTAAAGAGTTATGAATGTCCCCAGGAGCAGTGTGGCAGGAGTAGGGTCTCAGGAGGGCCTATCCTGTGCCCCAGACAACACTGAGATACTAGCCACAGTACATTCTGTCATGAGGACTGGGATGAGGATCCCATCCATCTCCTTGGGCATGAACATTGTTCCATTGCCTGCTGTCTCCACCACTGCTGTGCCAAATACTACTGAAAACACATCTGTGACAAACTGAGCCAGAGTTTCTGGGGGTGAGTCCCAGGCTGAGCCCTGCTAGGTGATAGGTGCCCCTGTGGCCTGGGATGGGTGCCGCTCACTGTTGTCCTAGACAGGGGTGCCTGTCCCCCTTCTCTCCAGGGTACCTGCATTGGACGTCTGCTTCCCCACATTCTCCCCAGGGCTGCTGGTCCCCAGACCAGACACCTGCCCGTCTGAGGGTGACCAGCACTGCCTCCCCAGGGCTTCCTTTGCCCGAGTCCTTCCCCAGGAGCTCCTGCATCTCCTGACACATACTCCCTGTGTGCCTCTCCTCCCCCTTGAACTTGCACGTGTTTCGTCTCTGTCCCTGTCTCTGTCCCTGTGGGACACAGAGACTTGGAGCATGGATTGGAGCAGACCCATGGGAAACCTTTCTCTGGCCTAGGGTTGTGAGCGATGCTTTTGCCCTCTGCGGTGTGTCTTCCAGCTTTGTGCATTTGCCTGGTTTCTGTGAGGGCCACAGGAGGAAACAGCCGTGTCCTGTCTGGGGACCGACTGTGGTGTCCCAGCAGGAACAGGGGCCTTGGCCCCAAGATGGTGCCCAGAATTCCTAAAGGGGTCCCTAGGATGACATCTCCTCTGTAATGCATCGGGCGTCTCCACATCCAATAAGGGCAGTGCTATGTCCAACAGAGAAACAAACCACATGAGTGCCCTTTGACAGTAGGTGCAGACAGAAAGACACCTGTGGAGGGATTCCACTTCCAGAAACCTCCAGAACACGTGCAGGAACAGCAAGAGAAAGCAGCTCCGGGGTTGCGAGGGGCCAGGCTGGGGGAGCGACGGGCAGGGAGGGCTTGGGCTCGGGGTCTCCTTTGGGGAAGGAGCTATCCTGTAGCGAGGTTCTGGGGTGTGGTGGCATGGCGTTGGGCATGGACTTCATGCTCATGACGTGTTCAGGGGAAAACAAGTCCTTTTATTTAAAATAAACAATACACAGCATAGAGGAGAGGGACGGCGACGATAACGGTGACTACACACAGGAGAGGAAGAACACAGGGGGAGGGGATGAAACATTCTGGGGGGATGTCGGGGTCAGGGGAGGGAACGGACGGTGTTTTTATGGGGAGATCTCCCCGCAGGGTTGTGGGCTCTGGAGGCGGGCCTGGGAGCCCCGCAGGAGCAGGTGTAGGGGCAGGGGTTGGGATCGGGGCGGGGACAGGGTCAGCAGTCGTGGCCAGTGCAGGACCCAGAGCAGGAGCTGGGTCAGAGACAGGAACAGGAGCACAGGCCAGGACAGGCAAAGGAGCAGGGGGAAGGGATGGGGGCAGGGGAAGGGTCAGGGGCAGGAGCTGGGGCAAGTGCAGGGGTGATGGCCGGTGCGAGGTCAAGGGCAGGAGCTGGGTCTGGGGCAGGAACAGGGGCCCAGGGAGGGGTCTGGGAAGGGGATGGACCAAGGGAGGTTCTGGGTCAGGGGCCAGAACAGGAGCACAGGCAGGGGCAGGGGAAGTGGGAGTCGCTCTGGCAGGGGCAGGGGAAGGGGGAGCGGCAGGAGCAGGGGTGGGGGCGGGAGCAGGAGCCAGCTCTCCGTGGACAGCATCAGCATCTCCGTGGGCAGGCGCCCGGTCACCTGTCGGCTCCCAGTCTCCTGCTGAAGTGTCTCCAGGCACCATGTCCCCCTCTGGAGTTGCTGAAGTTGGGAGTGGGTCTAGCTCTTCCGCTGGAGTAGCTGGGAGACGAGAGAAGGTCAGCCGTGGGCCTGCGTCTCCCTGTGGCTTTGCAGAGACAGAGCACAGCCCGGGGCCTCCCGGAGAAGCCGTAGCCACGAAGGAACCCTCACCGGGACGTCTCCCCAACGGCAGTCCACCCCCTGGGTGCTCCGAACCAAGTCGTGGCTCCGGGCCCCACACCAGCCCGTGGGGGCTTCTCCCTGTGGGGCCCAGCACCGACCCCTCCCCACACAGCCACAGGCACCCCATCCCAGCCTTCTCACCCTCGGACGTGGCCTCCGTGGGCTCTGTGTCCAGGACCGCTGTCCAGTGGAGTACCGCGGGCAGTGGTCTGGGAGGTACCGGAGGCCTTCCCAGGACCGGGGACTCCAGGGTCAGGGAGGAGTGCGTGTCTTCCCGCCTCCTTCCTCTTTCATCCGTGGCCTGCCAAGGCAGAGACGGGGAGTGTGCAAGAGACATCAGAGCCCTGCCCGGCCATCCCCACCGTCCTCCGGCCCAGTGCCCCGGCTCCTCCCGGGTCCCACGCAGACCTGCGCGTGCACAGCCCCGCACCTGGGTCAGTGACCCATCCCTGCAGGGTCTCAGGATAAACCCAGGGCAGAAGGGTGCGGCCCCCACCCCCGTCCCACCTAGCCAGCCTTCACCTGGGGTGTGAACATGACCTGCCCACCAGGCATCTGACCCCTCATCAGCCTGCTCCTGCTCGGGCGTCTCCACCCCCGATGAGCTCTCTTCGCGCGCACACACACACACACACACACGCACACACGGACACACACACGAGACCTGGGACTACACGGGTCGATCAGAAGGTGTGGGGCTGGCTGACGCTGAGCCTCCCGGTGTCACCTTTGGATTCTTCTTCCCAAAGGGCCAGAGGCGTCGGAGAGCCCCGACACGACCTCCCCAGCGAGGGGATGTGTTTGGCGGGTGAGCTCTCCTCTGCCCGCGTCCTCTGGACTTGGGTAGGCAGCGCAAGAACATGTCGCCTCCTTCAGGTTGTCCAAGGAAATGAGCTGGGCAGGGGGCTTTTCTCTGGAACG